>NC_042959.1:60551362-60768862 GCF_901001165.1 Salmo trutta
GCTGTGTTCACTCCAGATGAGAGGGCTACAGTTTTTAACAATCACTTTGGCACTAATTTCAGAACCTTGCGGTCATTTTTCTAAACTCTAGACACAAAACATAAAACGGTCATCACTTGTAACTCAGGCTGTCCAATTTTCAAAACATTGCATTGTGCATTCATATCTTTAAAGAAACCTTGCACTTGCAGAATCATTGGTTCAAATAACTCATTTATCGTGAAATACCATCGGAACATTCATTTAGATCACCCACACACAAGATACCGATAGTTTCACTGTGTAGTTGTTCGTACAATCATTAAATATTGTAGTACAAAATATGTGATACATGTTTCATTATGCTACTACACGTAAATACATCACTGTAAAAGGACTAGTAAAGAGAATACTACAGACACAGTGGAATCATTGAACAAAATATGAAATGTATTGATGAAATACAATAAAATCACAATATAGGTTTCTTTGAATCTAAGCTAAAATGATTAGCTATAAAAAAAGGCTTACTGTATAAAGCAAAACAAAAGATTGATTACTGTACTTCTACTGTACTTCCATCAACCCTGTCTTGTGGATTTGGCCACATCACAATGGATGTTTTCATTAGCCAACCATCTTGGGAAGAATCTTCGGGCTGGTCTGCCATGATGTCATTGCATGCGTCATCCATGGCTTGGAGAAGGGTGGCTTGTTCGTGAGGGCGCCTATCATATACCTTCCATCTCCATGTGGAGAAAAATTCCTCATCAGGTTAAGGAAAGGAGAGTATGGGGGTAAGTACAGGGTGGTAAATTGTGGATGGGCCTGAAACCATGCTTGCACCATTTGAGCATGGTGGAACCTGACATTATCCCACACAATGACATAGGTCATGTCATCAGCTCTACAGACCTGATTTAGCTCATCAAGGAAGGTTACATTCGAACAGCGAATCATGTGACTGCCTGCAACTCAATATATAGAGTATATAGAGTAGAGAGCTTTAGATGTTGTTCGACCAAACATTAGAACGGGCAAGATGAGTAATCTAAGCAACTTTGACCGTGGAATGATAGTTGATGCCACACATGGTGATTCCAGCATCTCAGAAACAGCTGCCTTCCTGGGATTTTTACGCACTACAGTCTCTAGAGTTTAGTGATTGTAAAAAAACTGTAAACGTAATCTGCAGGAGAGGCCTGGATTCGATTACATGGAAATCACCCCTCTGTGGCTCTCTACCATGCAATTAGGCCCAATGTGTGTGTGAATATGAGAGTGTGTGTGAATGTGTGTTGGGGGTGCGTTCTCCTCATCAAGTGGGATTGTGTGTGTGTGTGTGTGTGTGTGTGTGTGTGTGTGTATGTGTGTGTGTGTGTGTGTGTGTGTGTGTGTGTGTGTGTGTGTGTGTGTGTGTGTGTGTGTGTGTGTGTGTTTGTGTGTGTGTGTGTGTGTGTGTGTGTGTTCATCAAGTGGAATCAATGAGATAAGCCTGAAAACAGCTGATTCTGTCTTCCTGATTAGAATCCTGCTGAAAACCCCTATCAACAATGGATGTTAAGAAAGACAAAATACAACTACAACTCACTGCTACCACTCGCTGAGAAATAGAGAGAGAGAGAAAGACAGAGAGAAAGAGAGAGAGGCAGAAAAAGAGAGACAGAGAGATGAGAGAGAGAGTGAGAGAAAGAAAGAGACAGAGTGAGAGACACAGGGAGAGAGAAAGAGAGAGAGTGGGTAACAGAGAGAGAGATGGTGAAAGAGAGAGAAAGGGTGACAGAAAGAGAGTGAGAGATACTAATAAGCACTTTATGTACTCAAATATTAGATATATCCTACACAATAGTCAGAATATCCTCTAGTCTCACATCATGTAATACTGTATAAATGTAATTTTTTATACATCTGAATTAAGAAGTTTTCTCTTCTTACTTAGTCAAACATTCATGAATAAACTCATGGGGTCTTTGTACATGTCTACATGCATCTAACACAGCATCTTGAAACTGACACCTCTCAAGCACACACCTGTCTCACAAACAAAATGGCTCCCGTCAGGTGTTGGTAGTGATGAGCGTTACCTGTCCTCACCTGTCCTGCTGTGGTCCAGGTTGATCCACATTCTCCCTGACTGCCTAAATGATGGAGAAAGACCCTGTTTTAAACACATACACACTCCGCTGACATCCGCTGACTCACTCGCATTTACAGCCTGTCACTCTCCTGCTCTTACCCAGAATGCTCTGTGGCAGCGGCTGGACGGAGCCCATCCACACTGATCTGTGTCTGGCCCCGACAGTGATTAATGTTCCCCTCCAGAATAAACACACACACAGAACGGAACACACACGCATAAGGAACACACACCAAACACACACATACAGAAACACACATGGAACACACACACACATTCGGAACATACTCAGAAGCAACACACACACGGAACAAACACACGGAACATACACACACACATGGAAGGAAGGAACACACACACATACGGAAACTCACACGGAAGGAACACACAAATAAGTAAACACCCGGCTAGTTGTTTGTTTCTCTGGTTTGTTTCGTATACTCCTCTATAAGACATTAAAAAAAAGCATGTTTTACTAGTGATGAGAAAATAATGTACCTGCACACTGCTCTTGCAAGTATCACTGCTCTTTATTAAGCTTTACGTATGATGGATTGGCACAGCGAACAAAATACAAACCATGGTCTCTTAGGTCTCCTAATAGAATGGGGTTTCCGGATTGCACAGTCAAATGTTTTGTAGAGATATGGATCATACATACATTATTTGAATTATCCAAGAGCCATACCAACATACGGTCTAAGGCACTGCATCTCTGTGCAAGAGGTGTCACTACAGTCCCTGGTTCGAATACAGGCTGTATCATATCCGGCCATGATTGGGAGTCCCATATGGTGGTGCACAATTAGCCCAGCGTCGTCCAGGTTTGGCCGGGGTAGGCCGTCATTGTAAATAAGAATTTGTTCTTAACTGACTTGCCTAGTTAAATAAAGGTTAAACTAAAACAAATAAAACAAATTTAAAAAATACATACAGCAGCAGGATCAGGGCAGCAGCCTGATCCACATTCCAGTATCAGCATGAAACCAGGCCTATTGCACCAGTGGTCCTCTTGAACAACTTCTAATGGGTAATATAATTGAAAAACTCATTAAAAATAAATCAACAATAGTGCTTATCTCTACAGTCATAACAGCCGAGCCATCAGTTGCCCGCTCATTTGAGACGCGATGGCCGGAGAGCAATGGAAATATTTTCCCCACAAAAAACGATGTGTAATCATCAGGAAAAAGTAACGTTCCTCCTTCACGGAGGAAAGTGCAGGGGAAAGAAATGTCATTGGTGGCCTCTGGACCTATCTGTGCAACCAGACCAAAGAATATCTGAGAGCAGCAAACTTAACTTTCATGAATAAGATTGCCATTATTGTGTTGTTTTCAATCAGAGATTTATTACAAAGTTCATATTAATATATATTTTTAAGTCTGCCTTTTACGAAGGCCAACCCACTTGGAATATAAGTGCATCTGAATAAAATGCAAGGGGGTGTAACGCCATAAAGTATAACTCGTCACAATAATGACATCTACCTACACTCACCAGAGAACAGTAGGGAGGTAATGCTGCTTCTACTAATGCTACAAATGGAGGCTTCTGTGCCTGGTCGCTCCTGACAGTAGCACAATGCCAGAAAAGCTTTCATGCTAATAAGCTGAGAGGAGTCGTGGTAAATGGACGGTTTGTGTGTCTGTCTGTCTGTCTGTCTGTCTGTCTGTCTGTCTGTCTGTCTGTCTGTCTGTCTGTCTGTCTGTCTGTCTGTCTGTCTGTCTGTCTGTCTGTCTGTCTGTCTGTCTGTCTGTCTGTCTGTCTGTGTGTGTGTGTGTGTGTGTGTGTGTGTGTGTGTGTGTGTGTGTGTGTGTGTGTGACTCATTGGGCCTCCGACCGACCTGACCAGAGGAATGTGACGACACATCGTTGGTTTGTTCTTAATTACTAAGAAGCAGAGCCAGGGTAGTTCTATTCTGAATGGATTTCCCTCTCGTCACACTGCCGTCTCTATCTGGCTAATGTGAGTCGACTTAATAAGAGGAAGCAAACCGCTCAGGGATTTCACAATGAGGCAATGAAGACTTTAAAACAGTTACAGAGTTTAATGGCTGTGACAGGAGAAAACTGAGGATGGATCAACAACATTGTAGTTACTCCACAATACTAACCTAAATGACAGAGTGAAAAGAAGGAAGCCTGTACAGAATAAAACCATTCCAATACATGCATCCTGTTTGCAACAAGCCACTAAAGTAAAACTGAAAAAAATGTGGCAAAGAAAAAAACGTTGTGTCCTGAATATAAAGCGCTATGTTTGGGGCAAATCCAACACAACACATCACTGAGTACTGCTCTTCATATTTTCAAGCATGGTGGTGGCTGCATCGTGGTATGGGTATGATTGTCATTGGCAAGGACTAGGGAGATTTGGGGGGGATACAAATAAGCACAGGCAAAATCCTAGAAGAAAACCTGATTCAGTCTGCTTTCCATCAGACACTGGGAGACAAATTCACCTTTCAGCAGGACAATAATCTAAAAGACAAGGCCAAACACACTGTTGTTCTTGAGTGGCCTAGTTACAGTTTTTACTTAAATCGGAGTGAAACTCTATGGCAAGACTTGAAAATGGCTGTCTAGCAATGGTCAACAACCAACTTAACAGAGCTTGAATATTTAATTTTGACTAATAATGTGCACATATTGTACAATCCAGGTGTGCGAAGCTCTGAGACTCACACAGAAAGACTCACAGCTCTAATTGCTGCCAAAGGTAATTCTAACATGTATTGACTCAGGGGTGTGAATACTTATGTAAATTAGATATTTATGTATTGAAGTTTCAATACATTTGAGAAAATTTCAAAAAACATGTTTTCACTTTGTCAATATTGTGTGTAGATGGGTGAGAATTGAATTTAATTTAATCCATTTTGAATTCAGGCTGTAACACAACAAAATGTGGAATAAGTCAAGGGGTATGAATACTTTCTGAAGGCACTACATATACAGGATGCGCTTTCCAGCTGATCCTTTACTGCTTATAAAGATGTTGGGTTGTAATACGGAGTGGAGCGGAGAGAGCCACCCTTTCATCTTGCTTCTTCCAAGAGTCTATCATTTCCTGCAGAATATAATTTCCTGTCCGAGAAGCGAGCCTTTATGTGTGACACGAGGCTCTCTCTTCCTCGTGGATATATCTGAACATTCTGTACTTACTCAATACTGACAATATTCTCCCTAAAATGAGCATTTTAGCATAGAAAAGCTTTCGGCAGATCATCATTGATTTTCTTGAAAGGCTTCAAGGTCTTGTTTGACATCACTGGAAATAGGATGTTTCCATGGCATAAACACTTATCATTCAAATGATAAAGGCGTCTCACTTGAAACGAATGAAAGCCTTCATAGATGCTTCACATATAATTTATGAAGTGGGACCAATATAGATCAAACTGACCCAAAACAAACTTGATAAAGTTTAAAGTAGTAAGATGCAGAATAGTCTAGTTAGCAGATCCTAGCATGTCTGCTTGTTACATTCTGTGTGTAACAATCCTGAGGTCAAACTCACCAGACTGAAGTCCTCATACAGTATGATCATATAGTGCACCGGAAAGTATTCAGATCCCTTTTCCACATGTTGTTGCATTACAGCCTTATTCAGCAATCTACACACAATACCCCGAAAAACTGTTTTTTAGAAATGTTTGAAAAAACCCAGAAATACCTTATTTATATAAGTATTCAGACCCTTTGCTATGAGACACGTAATTGAGCTCAGGTGCATCCTGTTTCCCTTGATCATCCTGGATGTTTCTACAACTTCATTGGAGTCCACCTTTGGTAAATTCAATTGATTGGACATGATTTGGAAAGGCACACACCTGTCTATATAAGGTCCCACAGTTGACAGTGCATGTCAGAACAAAAAGGCTTTACAGCGAAAGCAAAACATTAGATTATGTCAGGAGAGTACCCAGCCAGAAATAATCACACAGCCATTTTTCAAGCTAGCATATATGTCACATAAACCAAAACCACAGCTAAATGCATGTTTTGTTCAATCAAGTTCATATTTATATCAAAAACCAGCTTTTCACATTAGCATGTTTTGTTCAGAACTAGCATACCCACCGAAACCTCCGGTGAATTTACTAAATTACTCACGATTAACGTTCACAAAATACATAACAATTATTTTAAGAATTATAGATACAGAACTCCTTTATGCAATCGCGGTGTCAGATTTTAAAATAGCTTTCGGTGAAAGCACATTTTGCAATATTCTGTGTAGATAGCCCGGGCATCACGGCTAGCTAATTTGACACCCACCAAGTTTGGCCCTCACCAAACTCAGATATACGATAAGAAAAATTGGATTACCTGTCACGAGCGGAATGAACCGTTTAAGGAGTGAGTCAAGCGCAGGAGACTGAGGTCCGTTGGAACAAACTTAATTTAATAATCCAATGGCAAGATCCATATATGGCTGAGAGCATAACAGTCAAAAATGACTTAAACGAAGCTCCGCTCAAAAGGCAGACGGGGCGCAGCCCGGCAACCCTAATGCCTATACAATAAAAGTAACACCACACGTAACAAAGAACAATCCCGCACGAATCCTAGCTAAACACAGACAGACTAAATACCCCCCCACTAATGACAAACACAAAACAGGTGCAATCACAAAACAGACATAACTAACAGACACTGAAACACAGATCGGTGGCAGCTAGTAGGCCGGCGACGACGACCGCCGAGCGCCGCTCGACCGAGGAGAGGCGCCACCTTCTGTGGATGTTGTGACAGTACCCCTCCCCTGACGCGCGGGTCCCGCAGCGCGCCGACACCGGCCTCGGGGACGACCCAGAGGGCGAGGCGCTGGGCGATCCGGGCGGAGGTTGTGGAAATTCCGCAACATGGCTGGATCCAGAATGTCCCTCGCCGGGACCCAGCACCTCTCCTCCGGACCGTACCCCTCCCAGTCCACGAGGTACTGTAGGCCCCCCACCCGACGTCGGGAGTCCAAGATGGCCCGGACTGTGTACGCCGGGGCCCCTCCGATGTCCAGGGGGGGCGGGGGGACCTCCCGCACCTCAGCGTCCTGCAGCGGACCAGCTACCACCGGCCTGAGGAGAGACACATGAAACGAGGGGTTAATACGGTAATATGTAGGAAGTTTTAACCTATAACACACCTCGTTTATTCTCCTCAGGACTTTGAATGGCCCCACAAATCGCGGACCCAGATTCCGGCAGGGCAGGCGGAGGGGCAGGTTCCGGGTCGAGAGCCAGACTCTATCCCCTGGGTTAAACACCGGGGCCTCACTGCGGTGGCGGTCAGCGCTCTCCTTGTGTCGTTCTCCAGCCTTCTTTATACACTCCTGGACCGCATTCCAGGTCTCCCTAGAGCGCTGGACCCATTCCTCCACCGCAGGAGCCTCTGTCTGGCTCTGTTGCCATGGCACCAGGACCGGCTGATACCCCAACACGACCTGGAAGGGTGACAGGTTAGTAGAGGAGTGGCGCTGAGAGTTCTGGGCCATCTCGGCCCAGGGTACGAACCGCGCCCACTCCCCTGGCCGGTCCTGGCAATATGACCGCAGAAACCTGCCCACATCCTGGTTAATGCGCTCTACCTGCCCATTACTCTCGGGGTGGAAACCCGAGGTCAGGCTGACCGAGACCCCCAGCCTCTCCATAAACGACTTCCACACCCTGGACGTGAACTGGGGACCCCGATCAGATACGATGTCCTCGGGCACCCCGTAGTGCCGGAAGACGTGGGTGAATAGGGCCTCCGCGGTCTGTAGGGCCGTAGGAAGACCGGGCAACGGAAGCAGACGGCAGGACTTCGAGAACCGATCCACAACAACCAGGATCGTAGTATTTCCCTGAGATGGCGGGAGATCCGTAAGGAAATCCATCGAGAGGTGAGACCATGGTCGCTGTGGAACGGGGAGGGGCTGTAATTTCCCTCGAGGCAGGTGCCTAGGAGCCTTGCACTGGGCGCACACCGAACAGGAAGAGACATAGTGTCTTACATCCTCTACCAAGGTGGGCCACCAGTACTTCCCCCTCAGGCCTCGCACTGTCCGTTCCACCCCAGGGTGACCCGAGGAGGGTAGAGTGTGGGCCCATCGGATCAAGCGATCGCGAACACCCAGCGGAACGAACTTCCGACCCGCGGGACATTGAGGTGGAGTGGGTTCGAACCGACCCGCCCGCTCGATGTCCGCATCCACCTCCCACACCACCGGTGCCACCAGACAGGAAGCAGGGAGTATGGGAGTGGGATCGATTGTCCGCTCCTCGGTGTCGTAGAGACGTGACAGTGCGTCGGCCTTCCGGTTCCGAGAACCCGGAATGTACGAAAGGGTGAACTGAAACCTCATAAAGAACATGGCCCACCTGGCTTGACGAGGATTAAGTCTCCTCGCTGCCCGGATGTACTCCAGGTTACGGGGGTCGGTCCAGATGAGAAAAGGTTGACGTGCCCCCTCAAGCCAATGTCTCCACACTGTCAAAGCCTTGACCACAGCTAACAACTCCCTGTCCCCCACATCATAGTTGCGCTCCGCCGGGCTCAGCTTCTTAGAAAAGAATGCGCAGGGGCGGAGCTTCGGAGGAGGGCCCGAACGCTGCGAAAGCACAGCTCTCACCCCAGCCTCGGACGCGTCCACCTCCACTATGAATGGCAAAGAGGGATCCGGATGCGCCAGCACCGGAGCATTGGTAAACAGAACCTTCAGACGACGGAAGGCTCTGTCCGCCTCTGCCGACCACCGCAATTGCACCGGACCCCCCTTCATCAGTGAGGTAATGGGAGCTGCCACCTGGCCAAAACCCTGGATAAACCTCCGGTAATAATTGGCGAACCCCAAGAACCGCTGCACCTCCTTTACAGTGGTAGGGGTCGGCCAATTACGCACAGCTGTAACGCGGTCATCTTCCGTCACCACCCCTGTGGTGGAAATGCGATATCCCAGAAAAGAAACGGCTTGTTGGAAGAACTCACATTTCTCAGCCTTGACGTATAGGTCATGCTCCAGCAGCCGCCCAAGCACTTTACGCACCAGAGCCACATGCGCGGCGCGAGTGGCGGAGTAGATCAGGATGTCATCGATGTACACCACCACCCCCTGCCCGAGCATGTCCCTGAGAACCTCGTCCACAAAGGATTGGAACACGGCGGGAGCATTCTTTAACCCATACGGCATGACGAGGTACTCATAATGGCCAGATGTGGTACTAAATGCGGCCTTCCACTCGTCTCCATCTCGGATACGCACCAGGTTATACGCGCTCCTGAGATCTAGTTTGGTGAAAAAGCGCGCCCCGTGAAATGACTCCACGGCCGTAGCAATGAGAGGTAGTGGGTAACTGAACCCCACTGTGATAGAATTCAATGCACGGGCGCAGGCCTCCCCCCTTCTTCTTCACAAAAAAGAAACTCGAGGAGACGGGTGATTTAGATGGCCGAATGTATCCCTGTCTCAAGGATTCAGTGACGTATGTCTCCATAGCCACTGTCTCCTCCTGCGACAGAGGATACACGTGACTTTTAGGAAGGGCCGCGCCAGCCTGGAGGTTTATCACACAATCCCCCTGTCGATGGGGTGGTAATTGAGTCGCCTTCGTTTTACTGAAGGCGATAGCCAAATCGGCATATTCAGAGGGGATGTGTACAGTGGAGACTTGATCTGGACTCTCCACCGTGGTTGCACCGATGGAAACTCCTATACACCTACCTGAGCACTCCCTCGACCACCCCTTAAGAGCCCTCTGCCCCCATGAAATCTGAGGATTGTGAGAGGCTAGCCAGGGAAGTCCCAGCACCACCGGAAATGCCGGGGAATCAATAAGAAACAGGCTGATACGTTCCTCATGACCCCCCTGCGTTACCATGACCAGCGGCACTGTTACCTCCCTCACTTGGCCAGACCCTAGTGGTCGACTATCTAAAGCGTGCACGGAGAAGGGTTGGTCAAGTTTAACCAGGGGAATCCCTAACTTATCAGCAACACTTCGGTCCATAAAACTCCCAGCTGCGCCTGAATCGACTAGTGCCTTATACTGGGAGTGAGGGGAAAACTCAGGGAAGAAAACAGAGACATACATGTGGTGGACAGGGAGCTCTGGGTGTGGCTGGTGCTGACTCACCTGGGGGGTCGATGGGGTGCTCCGCCTGCCATCTGAATTCTCGGGAGAACCTCTCCAGCACCGGTCCGCAGTGTGTCCTCTACGGCCACAGTGGGTGCAGGAGAGGCCCCCCCCTCCGGTCCTCCCAGCAGCAGTCCCTCCAAGCTCCATGGGCATTGGAGCAGGAGGGATGGGAGGTGGAATGAATAGGCCCCGATCGGAACGTCCCCGGGCAGCCAGCAGGTTGTCAAGCCTGATGGACAAATCAATCAACTGGTCCAGAGTGGTGGTATGGTCCCGGCAAGCCAGCTCCCGGCGGACGTCCTCACGTAGACTACACCTGTAGTGGTCAATCAGGGCCCGCTCATTCCACCCCGATCCGGCGGCTAGAGTCCGGAACTCCAGAGCAAAGTCCTGAGCACTCCTCGTCTCCTGCCTCATATGAAATAATCGCTCGCCCGCCGCCTTGCCCTCCGGGGGATGATCGAATACCGCCCGGAAGCGGCGAGCGAACTCTGGGTAGTTGTCCTTCGCTGAGTCTGGGCCCTCCCAGACGGCGTTGGCCCATTCCAGGGCTCTACCCGTGAGGCACGAGATGAGGACGCTCACCCTCTCTTCATCGGAGGGATAGGGCCGGACGGTCGCCAGGTACAGGTCCAACTGGAGCAAAAACCCCTTGCACCCAGCGGCCGTCCCATCGAACTCCCTGGGAGCCATGATCCGTATCCCGCTTGTACTGGGTTCGGTTGGATTCGGTAGGGGCGCAGGGTGATGACTTGGTCCTGGTGGGGGTGATGGAGCGACTCGCTCCCAGCTCTCCAATCGGGTCAGGTTTTGGCCTGCCATATGATTTCTGTTATACTCACAGACACCATTCAAACAGTTTTAGAAACTTTGTGGTGTTTTCTATCCAAATCTACTAATTATATGCATATTGTAGTTTCTGGGCAGGAGTAGTAACCAGATTAAATCGGGTATGTTTTTTATCCGGCCGTGAAAATACTGCCCCCTATCCCAAACAGTTTAATTTGGGTACGTTTTTTATCCGGCCATGAAAATACTGCCCCCTACCCAAGAGAGGTTAAACAAGATTCTCTGGTCTGATGTAACCAATATTGAACTCTTTGATCTGAAATCCAAGCGTCACATCTGGGGGAAATCTGGAACCATCCCTACGGTGAAGCATGGTGCTGGTAGCTTTATGCTGTGGGGATGTTTTTCAGCGGCAGGGACTGGGAGACTAGTCAGGATCGAAGCAAAGATGAACGCATCAATGCACAGACAGATCCTTGATGAAAAGCTGCTCCAGAGCGCTCAGGACCTCAGACTGGGGAAAAGGTTCATCTTCCAACTGGACAACAACCCGAAGCACACAGCCAAGACAACGCAGGAGTGGCTTCGGGAAAAGTCTTTGAATGTCCTTGAGTGGCCCAGCCAGAGCCCGGACTTGAAATCTATCGAACATCTCTGGAGAGACCTGAAAATAGCTGTGCAGCAACACTCCCCATGCAACCTGACAGAGCTTGAGAGGATCTGCATAGAAGAATGGGAGAAACTCCCAAAATTCAGGTGTGCTAAGCTGGTAGCGTCAGACCCAAGAAAAATCCATGCTGTAATCACTGCCAAAGGTGCTCCAACAACGTCTTGAGTAAAGGGTCTGAATACTCATGTAAATGGGATTTTTCAGTTTTCTTTTTATACATTTGCTAAATTTTATTAAAAAAACTGTTTTTGCTTTGTCATTATGTGGTATAGTGTGGAGATTGATGAGGGAAAACAATGATTTAATCAATTGTAGTATAAGGCTGTAACGTAACAAAATGTCGAAAAGTAAAGGGGTCTGAATACATTACGAAGGCACTGTGGGTGTTAGTTAGTATAGGGTCTCATGGTGCTCCCTGTGTGTATTCTCTGAGAATCATTTCATCTCAGAGGAAACAGTATTATCCTAAGGCCAATGTGTATTCATCACCAAAGAGGCTGTGTTTATTAACCATTCATATGTATTTCAGATGGAGCAACAAGTTGAACAACATTGGGCACATTCTGAAGAATGCAGCAGTCTTATTCAGATGGTAATGGCCTCAGCTGATGGATAATACATTCCAGTCACACACACTTTAGATATTTAATGCTTATTAACTCCTGTAGAGTGTCATAAATCTTAATTGCAGGCACTGGGCTGTGGAGGTTACAGATCATAGCTGGTCCGGTTATCATTAGTCTTAATGGAGATGCACCGTGCTGAGGCAAAGGTTTCAGAAGAATGGGTTGCGTGCATGTGTGTGTGCGCGTATGTGTGTGAGTGTGCGCGCGTCTGTGTGTGTGCATGCATGCGTGTGTGCATGTGTATGTGCGTGTCTGTGTGAGTACGCACGTGCATCTGTGCGTGTGCGCATCTGTGTGTGTGTGTGTGTGTGTAGACCAATAAACACGTTCATGTTGTCCCATTGGTCGAAAGGTTCTCTCCTTACTGATTTGGGGTTGTCTTTTAAAGAAATCTGCCTGTTGAAATTAACTCACTGTTATTCAATCAAGACTTTACTTGAATAATTGAGGATGTCCAGCAGACTAAGTGTTCTTACCCTGAACACCGTCCAGGATTCCTCTAACTGTTATCTCTGCTGGCCGTTAAACAGAAAGACACACAGTAGTTCCCTGTTGTCTTTGGTCTTTCCTTCCCCTCGCCAGGTTGTGTAACACCCTTTTACCAGCCTTCAAAAACAGCCTCCACTGTGTTTGTCTAGACATGACAAACTGAAAAAAATGAAATACATTTTACAGATCTTAGGTTTTGAATATGTATGTGCTACTAATGTGATATTGTTAACTGTAATAATGTGTTTGGTATGCACACAGGGTATTACAGATTGGTGTACGATGCTTTGATTGTGAATCGTCTGCCCCTGTTTGTGACCATGGTGTGTGTTTACAGTGGGGTCAATAGGGAGCCATGGCACCCTCCGCCTGAGGGGCTCTGTGTGTGTGTGTGTGTGTGTGTGTGTGTGTGTGTGTGTGTGTGTGTGTGTGTGTGTGTGTGTGTGTGTGCGTGCGTGCGTGCGTGCGTGCGTGTGTGTGTCTGTGTGTGCGTGAGTGAGAGGCCGGTGGCCAAACCAATAAAACTCTCCTCTCACCCCTGATAACAGTACTCCAACTCCTCTCACTGCATGATCTCCTCACGTGGTCGCAAATGAGGGACATGTGATAGTTTGTCACGGTTTCCACTCCCTCACATTCCTGGAATAGTGTGTCTCTTACGCTCTCTGACCTTCACCACACAGTACCGCCCACGATAACACATACTGTGTATTTTAAGCAGAACAAGCTTTAGAAACTAATCAAATCACTTTCTTCGACATTAGTCATCAGAAACAAATCTATAAATATTCCCACAAAAACATAACAAATTATCCAACTGCAGTAAAAAAAACATACAGACCCCTCTGTCTGTCATTATATGCTGAGATCTTTCCTATTCTGGTGTGTTTGATGTAGATGATGGAGGTCTAGCAGACAGTCAGTCAGACAGTCAGTCAGTAAAGTAGCCGTGTGGCATGGTGTTTCATCATTCCACAGTGTTCTCATTTAGAATAGTAGTCTTAACCTCACCACACTTCCCACACAACAGATGGTCTGTATTCACCCTCACTTCTACTGGTGGAAAATATAACCATTTTTATTTGGCAAAGATACATTTTCCTAACTAACTCCATTGCCTTAGACATTACATATGGGTATATCTAATGTGTTGTATGTCTTTTCATTAGAGGTGAGGAGAGGTGTCTGTACCATGAACTCTAGTAGAGTTCTGACTGAAAGGTATTGAGTGTCTACATCAAAGAAGAATAGACAGCAGATCCTGTGAGGAGGGATTTGTGTGTGTGTGTGTGTGTGTGTGTGTGTGTGTGTGTGTGTGTGTGTGTGTGTGTGCATGTGTGCTGCATGTGTGTCTGCATGTGTGCATACGTGCATTTGTGTGAGGGGTAGGTCTATAATAGGGGAGGATTACATTGACAAAGTGGTGGGGAAATCACACAGAGGACAAACGCTGAGGGTAAAGTGTTTTGCTCCAGGTCAATACCAGAGAGTTGCTTGAAAAAGAAAGCCAGACACATTACTGCCAGCTACATTCTGCTTATCGGACACAAATCCAATTTTAAAAATCCAGGCGCTTAAAGAAAATCTCATAAACAACCCTGCTAATCAATTCAGCTCTCTCTTGCTTTTGGCTGGTTCTTTTGTCTCCATCAGTCCTCTGTGTGGTAAGACAGAGAGAGGCAGATGTATTGGAACTCTAATAAGAAGAGACAGATTTTCAGCCGGGCTCTGGACTCTGGGCTCTGGGCTCTGGACTCTGGGCTCTGGGCTCTGGGCTCTGGGCTCTGGGCACTGGGCTCTGGGCTCTGGGCTCTGGGCTCTGGACTCTGGACTCTGTGCTGTGCTATGTATCAGACTGTACTGTGTGATAAAGAGCAACGGAGTAAACAAAAAAAATGTAATCGCTGTAACACCAGAAGCATGCAAATAAGTATTTACAGTCAACAGAAATAATGAACCCAAAAATAGATTAGAAAACAATGATTTGTATTGTTAGACGTAACTATCTAAACCTATAAGGCAGGGTTTGCCAAACTCGGACCTCGCAACCCCAAGTGGTGCACGTTTTGTTTTTTGCCCTAGCACTACACAGCTGATTCAAGTAATCAACTAATCGTCTAGCGTTGATCATTTGAATCAGCTGTGTAGTGTTAGGGCAAAAACCAAAATGTGCACCCCTTGTGGTCCAGAGGACCAAGTTTGGAAACGCTGCTAAAAGGCATTTGAGTGATGAATCACAGAACCGGCTTTTTGGTTGTGGACTGCAATGTGAGGCAGAGGTCCGTCTCGTAGGGGACTGTTCCAGACTACTGTTGAGGTGTGGTGTTCTTCTCTGGCAGTGAGTTTTACAGCCGCCGAAGCATCACCAGGTGGGTGCTACACTTTGATAGTGGATGATCCAGCCTACCTACAGAGGAGGAGGAGACGGCGTGCCTGATGAAGAGCTCTGGACCTGTCTGCCAGTATCTGACTGACTCCCTAACTGTCTGTGTCATCAATGCTCCCTCTAGTAAAGATAATATATCCTTACAGAAAAACCACATGAATTTCATGTTTCACATGTGAAGTGTTCCAAAAACACGTTTTCATGTGCTCACATTTTATCTTATTTGAAGTTAATGTGATAACATGTGACAACATGCAAAGCAACATGTGATAACATGAAACTACACGTCAAAACATGTGAAGGGTTCCAAAAACACGATTTCAAATGTGAAATTTCATGGGAAATCATGTGAATTTGCACATGTGAAATCATGTGTTTTTTCTGTAAGGGTACTGACCTCCTTTCCAAACTAACTCAACACCAAACAGACATCTGGAGATGTGGAACACCGTCAACCATGAACTGACAGATCCCTGAATTACTTTTGGTTTTCAAAGTGACTTTGAGATTCTTGTTTGTAATGGAAAGCGCTTTATAAAATAAACCTATTATTATTATTAACGGTTCAAGCAGCAAAGCTGGTGGAACGTTGTTATATTATTTCCAGTTCATTATTGCTATGTTCCTTTTTCTGCCATTTTGGTGAAAAAAAATGCAAATTCCCATGAGATGAAAAGGCCCAGGACTGTGGAATTTAGCAAGGTCCAAGGGCCAAACCTTCTCATAACAAGGGTTTGAAAATGCAAGATTTGAAAGGTCAGCCCCCACACCACGTGCAATCTAGAGTCATGAAATTTTGTTCAAAGGTCCCTCTCCTCATAAGGAACAAATTTGCCATAAAAAGTCCACCATGATGGATTTTCCGCCATTTAGAATTTTGCGAAAATCCCTTAAAAAGCTACTCCTCTGACACTGAATGACCGATCTTTACAAAGTTGTATGTTATAGATCATTTGGTGAACATCTTCAATGCCACATTCAACAAATTCCACTCAGGGGCTTCAAGTGTTTTTCCAACACTTTACAGAAGTGTTGACGTCTGTGCAATATGTTTATATCAACAACGGAAAATCAGACATTTGCCTGGTCATCCGTGAGCAAAGTGTGTGTAAGCATGTGAAAGTTGTGCCAGATTAACATGTTTGTGTTCTAAGTGAATATTTCAGTCAAAAATGGTCAGTTAAGAATGGAGTAAGGAGGTTCACAGAATCACTCTAGTGACATTCCGGGTAATTAGCCTATTCCTACCACACAGGGCTTGACATTAGCCACACAAACACACAACCCTAACTGACACTCAATGTAACAATCTAGGCTAATGTTATCAGTTTGTTATTGGATAATATACTGGGAAATATTTTGTGGACATTGGCTAACGTAATTGTCTTTTGTCTTTTTCATGTGTTCATCTGATTGGATTTAGATTGTAATCTGCTATTGTGGATGGTGCTTTTAGGAAAGTCACTCAGACAACACAGGCATTGAAATCAGATTTTCTTCTACTTCGGACAAGTAGGACTGATTTTTTACTTGTCGGAAAGCTCAAGTCACTGAAAAATGAAAATGAAAAATGATCTGTAATACCATTGGCCAAAAAAGTAACAGAAAATTGTGCTGTACAGTACTTTTCATCCAGCCCTGCTGGAACATCAGTCAGCTGATAACAGTCATGTTGAGCAGTACACCCGGTAGCACTCCTGGAGGATGGTAGATATTGCAACATTATGAAAACCTAGCTAATGTTTTAGAAATAGGCACAATGTTGCCAAACCTGCCAGCATGTTATAACCATAACCATCTACTACCAGGTAAGGATGAAGACATGCACTCACAATGTACACAAACAGCTGGCACACTCAAGAACATGTTATAGACTGACACTAAATGTATTGGATAATAGACTGTGAAAGATTCTGCTGACGTTGGCTAGCCTTATTCTCTCTTGTCTTTTTCATGTGTTCATCTGATCGGGTGACCGACTATTGTGGATGGTGTTTTCAGGTAAATCATAACACACCACACATTGATAAGGCCTCCACATACTGTATGGACACTGTTTTGTAGAATCAAAGCAAATTACATTTCTTCTCACATGGGCAAACGTGCAAACACACTCACTCTCACACACCACACACCCACCCACACAAACGCAGGCACAGAATGTGCATGTTTTACTTGGGTACTCATACGTGTAGTGAATGTTAGAGTTGAATATCCATGTGTAAAGCGATAATGTGTAAATACAGTCAATCTTCAGATTTTACAATCAATTATAAGTTCCACATGTGAAGTCTAATGTGAACATCTGTTTCTGAAATACCTTGATGAATGCTAAGAGCTGAAATAGCTGATTTTAGTTGTTGCAATAAAATAACTCTTCTATCAAGTTCCACTGTCCTCCAAGAGTTGCTGAATTTACTATTTCCTACTGTTGATTTTCTTAGTCCAATGACAGTGGACTAATAATGGTGAATTTCTTCTTATATGCCGTGTAAATGAGGACAACAGCGATCAGAGACCATTCAGAAGAGTTGGGCTACCCGCCAAGCTCAGACTGACATGACTATGACAGAGGCAAAAATATGTCTATGTTTTCTCATAAAATAAAAGCAATTACTGAAAATACTGAAAAAACTGAAAACCTGTGAATTTGGACTACAGGTCCATGGATATTTAAAAAAAAATATATATATATATATATTACAGCTTGAAGCCCGGCAATGCTGCTTGCGGCTTTTATTTACTTTTTTCTCCCCAATTGGTAGTTGCAGTCTTGTCCCATCACTGCAACTCTCGTACGGACTGGGGAGAAGCGAAGGTCGAGAACCATGTGTCCTTCGAAACACGACCCTGCCAAGCACACTGCTCGTTTAACCCTGAAGCCAGCCGCACTAATGTGTCGGAGGAAACACTGTACAACTACTGACCGAAGTCAGCGTTCATTTCCCCGGCCCGCCACAAGGAGTCGGTAGAGCGTGATGGCACAAGGACATCCCGACCAGCCAAACCCTCCCCTAACCCCAACGACGCTGGGCCTCCCGGTCGTGGCCAGCTTCGACACAGCCTGGGATCGAACCCGGGTCTGTAGTGACGCCTCTAGCACTACGATGCAGTTTCTTAGACCGCTGTGCAACTCGGGAGGCCCCCTGCGGCTTTAATATTATTATTATTATTATTATATGGAGCTGGGTTCAGCTGTATCTCTTGAACATCATCAAGTTGTTAACATAGATGTTGAAACAAAACACGATTTTCTAAATTATAATATAGTTATGTGTGTGTGTGTTTGTGTGTGTGTGTGTGAGTGTGTGTGTGTGTGTGTGTGTGTGTGTGTGTGTGTGTACATGTCTGCGTGCATGCATGCATTTGTGCATGCTTGTGTCTATTGGTATGTGTGTTTGTGTGTGTGCGCAAATATGTACGTGTTTTTGTTGGTGTGTGAGTCTGGCAGATTGACTAATGGTAAACAACTTCACTCCTGTGAGAGACAGAGAAAAATATTTACACTTGTGTTGTTGAGCCCCTGCTTCCATGTCAATCCCCCTGTTTCCTCTCCTATTCAGCCATCAAAAATGTTAGATTCTCATCTGTCTGTGTCTGTGTCTGTGTCTGTGTCTGTGTCTGTGTGTGTGTGTGTGTGTGTGTGTGTGTGTGTGTGTGTGTGTGTGTGTGTGTGTGTGTGTGTGTGTGTGTGTGTGTGTGTGTATGTGTGTGTGTGTGTGTGTGTGTGTGTTCGGCTCTGGGTGAAATGCAAATGTTGCTCCGAGAGCCATTGACCTATCTGCGCTATTCAGAGAGCGTCCACTCAGTGTGAATATGCCTACTGAATAATACATGAACATTGTGCCGTGGTACAGGGGGAGCATACGCAAACAACGCCACTGCTCTGAAGAGGACTAGCTACAACTCATCACACACACAAACAGACACACACGGCCTCAGCCTCAACCACCACTGCCTGTTGGTTCAACCTTTGAAAGTAGCAGAACTCCCTTGCTACTTGTCTCTCTACAACAAGAACTCACTAAGTGAAAATGCAAGCATGAAAAAGACTTTGGAAACAGTTACTTATGGGATTGAATGGAGTAAATGGAATAGTAGCTACTGGTAGAAATAAATAAAGCTGTCATCTTCTTGTCTCTTTGTGTCTGACTCAAAATATTATGTGAGCCTTTATAGATTCAGCCTGTGTGAGACTCTCTCCTCTCTCTCTCTCTCTCTCTCTCTCTCTCTCTCTCTCTCTCACACTCACTCAATTCAATTCAAAGGGCTTTATTGGCATGGGAAACATAAGTTTACATTGCCAAAGCAAGTGAAATAGATAATAAACCAAAGTGAAATAAGCAATATAAAATGAACAGTAAACATTACACTCACACATGTTCCAAAGGAAAAGAGACATTTCAAATGTCATATTATGTCTATTTACAGTGTTGTAACTGCAAATAGTTAAAGTACATAAATATGGGTTGTATTTACAATGGTGTTTGTTCTTCACTGGTTGCCAATTTTCTTGAGGCAACAGCTCACAAATCTTGCTGCTGTGATGGCACGCTGTGGTTTTAAAAAAAATTGGATTTGTTTTCAAATTCTTTGCAGTTCTGTGTAATCTGAGGAGGTAGGAGGTTAGGAAGTGCAGCTCAGTTTCCACCTCATTTTGTGGACAGTGTGCACATAGCCTGTCTTCTCTGAGAGCCAGGTCTGCTAACGGCAGCCTCTCTCAATCGCAAGGCTATGCTCACTGAGTCTGTACATAGTCAAAGCTTTTCTTAAGTTTAGGTCAGTCACAGTGGTCAGATATTCTGCCACTGTGTACTCTCTGTTTAGGGACAAATAACATTCTGCTCAGTTTTTCTGTTAATTCTTTCCAATGTGTCAAGTAATTATATATTTTTTCTCATGTGTTGCTGTCCTGGGGCTCTGAGGGGTATGTTTTTGTTTGTGAACAGAGCCCCAGGACCAACTTGCTTAGGGGACTCTTCTCCAGGTTAATCTCTCTCTCTCTCTCTCTCTCTCTCTCTCTCTCTCTCTCTCTCTCTCTCTCTCTCTCTCTCTCTCTCTCTCTCTCTCTCTCTCTCTCCTCGCCAACTATCTCCATGTGTTTAAGTGTGCCTTATACTCATTCCACCAGCTTTCCTCCCAACACCTCACCACCTTGGGTAATCAAAGACAGAGCAGTCTCAATGGTATTACTGAAGTGGTATTAGTATTACTGGATGTTTGCTTCTGTCACTTTACAGCTTTGGGATTTAGACTGGTGACTCAATGCGATTGTTGTAGTGGACCACAACTCGTATGAGTTGTTTTGGATCTGCGCTCCAGCATTTAGACTTGAAATTATAAAATGACTATGGGGTTAAAGTGCAGACTTTCATTTGAGGGTATTATCATCCATACCAGGTGAACGTTTTACTACATTAATACAGATACGTACATTTGTCCCAAAACTTTTGTTCCCCTAAAATGGGGGGACTATGTACAAAAAGTTTAAAAAGAAATGTCTAAACAGTTCAGCTGATATGGATGAAAATAAAAGCTGACAGTCTGCACTTTAACCTCATAGTCATTGTATCATTTCAAATCCAAAGTGCTGGAGTACAGATCCAAAACAACTCCCTGTACAAATGTGGTCCACTACAACAAAACACATTGAGTCACCAGTCTAAATCCCAAAGCTGAGAAGTGGCAGAAGCATACATTCAGTAATACTATAGGACAGCTCTTTAGTGGTCTTCGTGTATGACCAAGAGTACTACAGAGGTAGCTATGGGTTTTAAATGTGGGTATAGGTTTGCTGTGTGTTTCTATGTAACAGCACCTCTGACAGATAGAGACTCATTAGCATTGCTATTTGTTCCCAGATGTAGCACCATGACCCGTGGTGTCCCTCTCCTCTTTTTCCCAGAAGTCTCAGGGCCGAGCCCTCTGAAACCCTCCCCCGTCTCTCCCGCTGAATACCTGTCTATATTACCATACCACAGGGAGATTGCATATGTCTCATTTCCTCTAGTGCTCTCAATCCGGACACCTCCAATGATGCTTCACCAACCAGGCAGACTCTCCCGTTCTGTTTCCTCTCTCTCTCTCTCTCTCTCTCTCTCTAACTCTACTCTCCAATTCACCCACTTTACTCTTTCTTCCCACCTCCACCTTCATCCCTTTTCCTGCAATCATCTTCCGACATCCTCCTCCTCTTCTTCACCACTCTCTCTGTCACCTCCTTCAGCCCACCTCCTCACTCAACCCACACTCATCTCTCATTTCTCCTCGTGCTCTTTTCCATTATTGTCCCTCGCTCCAATCATCCCTACTCTCCATCTCCTCCTCCCACCAACATCATATTTTGTCCTCCTCCCATTCTAACTGGATTCATTTAGAGGCGTGTTCCTGGTGTAGATACTGGGAAGCTATTAACGTGATAAGGATCGCCTATTATACACATCTGATGGAGCCTTCGCTCATTGATGGGCTTCACACGCTGAAGAGCTTGAGATATAAGCCTACTGAGGGTCTATCGGCATGCAGGTGTGGGCTGCTGCTGAGCTAAAGAGAAGGTCTCCTTCACCTTAGATCTCATACACACACACACAAACACACACACACACTCACTTACACGCACACACTCACACTGCTTCGAAGATCTCTGAAGTCCCAGCCTCATCCAGCCTCAACAGAAATGAAATACACTTGATGGATATAGCTTCTCTGTCCATATGCAGAGAGAGTAGAGTGAAAGAAGAGGGGATAGAAGTCTCTCAGAGAAATGATAATATACTTTAATAAAAGTGTAAATTCCTCCTCTTGTGCATGTGTTTGATCCCCTCGTAATTTTATCACCATACAATGGAACTCAACAGGAAGAGACAAATAAAGCAGGATCCACAAAGAAGCAGAGAAAGCTATGAAGAAATTAAATTTAAAAAAAGCCAGTTTCATGTAGTTTTAGCTGTACTTTTTGTGATTGATTCAAATAAGTTATCAATAGTTAATGGGAAGACAGCCAGGCATGTACATCAGTTCAATAATTGATTCCATTGCTCTCTAGAAGGCAACACGACAATGCTAGTGCATAATTTGACATAAACTAGCATGACAGATTGTCAGCCCTTGTTTACGACAGCATTATGTTGCATCCTGACAAGATCGCGACAGGACTTCTGTGTGAACAATATCATACATTTGATTTAATTAGTTTAGATTCATTGTCGTGTTTGAGTCAGTTGCTGCTATTCAGATAAAGACACTTCCAATGACATATGTTTGGCACATGCACTGTGTACATAAATATGTGTACATATATAATTATAAACAACATATGATACAGTGCATTCGGAAATTATTCACACTCCTTGACCTTTTCCACATGTTGTTACGTTACAGCCTTATTTTAAAATGGCTGTATCTACACACATACCCAATAACGACAAAGGAAAAATAGGCAAAAAAACAGAAATTGTAGCAAATGTATTATAAATAAAAAACTGAAATATTACATTTACATAAGTATTCAGACCCTTTACTCAGTACAGCGATTATAGCCTCGAGTTTTCTTGGGTCTGACGCCAGAAGCTTGGCACACCTGTATTTGGGGAGTTCATCCCATTCTTCTCTTCAGGTCCTCTCAAGCTCTGTCAGGTTGGATGGGGAGCGTCTCTGCACAGCAATTTTCAGGTTTCTCCAGTGATGTTCGTTCGAGTTCAAGTCCGGGCTCTGGCTGGGCCACTCAAGGACATTCAGAGACTTGTCCCAAAGCCATTCCTGCATTGTCTTGGCTGTGTGCTTTGGGTTGTTGTCTTATTGGAAGGTGAACCTTCTCCCCAGTCTGAGGTCCTGAGCACTCTGGAGCAGGTCTTCATTAAGGATCTCTCTGTACTTTGCTCCGTTCATCTTTCCCTCAATCCTGACTAGTCTTACAGTCCCTGCCGCTGAAAATCATCCCCACAGCATGATGCTGCCACCACCATGCTTCACTGTAGAGATGGTGCCAGGTTTCCACCAGACGTGATAATTGGCATTCAGGCCAAAGAGTTCAAACTTGGTTTCATCAGACCAGAGAATTTTGTTTCTTATGGTCTGAGAGTCCTTTAGGTGCCTTTTGGCAAACTCCAAGCGGGCTGTCATGGGCCTTTTACTAAGGAGTGGCTTATGTCTGTCCACTCTACCATAAAGGCATGAATGGTGGAGTGCTGCAGAGATGGTTGTCCTTCTGGAAGGTTCTCCCATCTCCACAGGGGAAGTCTGGAGCTCTGTCAAAGTGGCCAAAGTGGTCACCTGCCGAACCAAGGACCTTCTCTGCTGATTGCTTAGTTTGGCCAGCACTGGGAAGAGTCTTGGTGGTTCCAAACTTCTTCCATTTAAGAATGGTGGAGGCAACTGTGTTCTTTGGGATCTTCAGTGCTGCAGACATTTTTTGGTACCCTTCCCCAGGTCTGTGCCTCGACACAATCCTGTCTCGGAGCTCTATGGACAATTCCTTTGATCTCATACCGTATTTAGACCTTTCAAAATCATGTCCAATCAATTGAATTTTCAACAGGTAGACTCCAATCAAGGTGTAAAAACATCTCAAGGATAATCAATGGAAACAGGATGCACCTGAGCTCAATTTCCAGTCTCTTGCTATAGACCTCCCACAGCCCCCAGTTGTGCCCTGGACTCCATATGCGAATTGATTGTCCCCCATTTATCTTCAGAGTTTGTACTGTTCGGTGACCTAAATTGGGATATCATTAACACCCCGGCCATCCTACAGTCTGAGCTAGATGCCCTCAATCTCACACAAATTATCAAGGAACCTACCAGGTACAGCCCCAAATCCATAAACATAGCCACCCTCATAGATATCATCCTGACCAACCTGCCCTCTAAATGTTTTATTTAATTTTTTATTTCACCTTTATTTAACCAGGTAGGCTAGTTGAGAACAAGTTCTCATTTACAGCAGCAACCTGGACAAGATAAAGCAAAGCAGTGCATCACAAACAACAACACATAGTTACACATGGAATAAACAAACATACAGTCGATAATAAAACATTTTTTAAGTCTCTATACAGTGTGTGCAAATGAGGTAGGACAAGGGAGGTAAGGCAATAAATAGGCAATAGTGGTGAAATAATTGCAATATAGCAATTAAACACTGGAGTGATAGATGTGTAAAAGATGAATGTGCAAGTAGAGATACTTGGGTGCAAAGGAGCAAAATATATAAAATAAATAACAATATGGGGATGACGTAGTTGGATGGGCTATTAACAGATGAGCTATGTACAGGTACAGTGATCTGTGAGCTGCTCTGACAGCTGGTGCTTAAAGTTAGTGAGGGAGATATATGAGTCTCCAGCTTCAGTGATTTTTGCAGTTCATTCCAGTCATTGGCAGCAGAGAAGGACAGGCAGCCAAAGGAGGAGTTGGCTTTGGGGGTGACCAGGGAAATATACCTGCTGGAGCGCGTGCTACGGGTGGGTGCTGCTATGGTGACCAGTGAGCTGAGATAAGGCGGGGCTTCACCTAGCACAGACTTATAGATGGCGACAAATATGAAGCGGGTCCAGATTGTCTAGCCCAGCTGATTTGTAGGGATCCAGATTTTGCAGCTCTTTCAGAACATCTGCTATCTGGATTTGGGTGAAGGAGAAGCGGGGGGGGGGGGGGGTTGGGCAAGTTTCTGCGGGGGTGCAGAGCTGTTGGCTGTGGTAAGGGTAGCCAGGTGGAAACCCAGCCTAAAACCCCAAACAGCAAGCAATGCAGATGTAGAAGATGTACTTGCACATCATCATCTGCACATCTATCACTCCAGTGTTAATGCTAAATTGTAATTATTTCACCACTATGGCCTATTTATTGCCTTACCTCCCTAATCTTACTACATTTGCACACACTGTATATAGATTTTTATATTGTGTTATTGACTGTACGTTTGTTTATCCCATGTATAATTCTGTGTTGTTGTTTTTGTCATACTGCTTTGCTTTATCTTGGCCAGGTCGCAGATGTAAATGAGAACTTGTTCTCAACTAGCCTACCTGGTTAAATAAAGGTGAAATAAATACAAAAATAATAATAGAAATGCCTCAGCAAGAAGGACACTTATTGGTAGACACCCAAATGGATGTCTGCTTATTTGTTTTACCCTTCTACCAATAGGTGCCCTTCTTTGCAAGGCATTGGAAAACCTACCTGGTCTTTGTGGTTGAATCTGTGTTTGAAATTCACTGCTCGACTGAGGGACCTTACAGATAATTCTATGTGTGGGGTACAGAGATGAGGTATTCATTTAACAATTGTGTTAAACATCGTTATTGAATTTCTGGCCCAAGCCATTTCAGCTGTTCATTTTATATTAACTTGTAAAAGCTCTGAAAACATATTTCCACTTTCACATTATGGAGAATTGTGACTAGGCCAGTGTCACAAAATCTCAATTTAATTCATTTAAAATTTGTGGTGTAACAACAAAATGGATAAAAAGTAAAGTGAGATTGTGGTGAAGTGTAAAGTGATCAGTGTAGATTTTGAGAGATGTTTTTATTTTCTAGTACTTGGTTTTCCCGTAGCGTTCCCTGAAGAAGACTGTAGGTGTCAGAGGGACTGCCTGGAGGTTGTAAGGCCCTCAGGCTCTGTCAAATCAATCTTGTTCATGCAGTTAAACCTCCATTAAACCACGGTCCTACGCTCCCTCTGGTACCTGCGGCCTAGCTGCCTGCTTTGTATGCCTGCCTTACTGCCTGCCTGACTACCTCCCTGCTCTGTATGCCTGCCTTACTGCCTTACTGCCTTACTGCCTGCCTGACTACCTCCCTGCCTGCTCTGTATGCCTGCCTTACTGCCTTACTGCCTGCCTGACTACCTCCCTGCCTGCTCTGTATGCCTGCCTTACTGCCTGCCTGACTACCTCCCTGCCTGCTCTGTATGCCTGCCTTACTGCGTGCCTGACTACCTCCCTGCCTGACTATGCCTGTCTACCTCCCTGCATTAGAGAGAGAGTGGGGGGGAGAGAAAACTACACATTGTAGTGAGAACATTTACTGACTGCATGTAAACAGTCAGGAGAAATTGTGTACATTTCGATTTCTGGACGTGTGTGTGTGTGTTGTGTGTGTGTGTGAGAGAGAGAGAGAGAGAGAAAGAGAGAGAGAGAGAGAGAGAGAGAGAGAGAGAGAGAGAGAGAGAAAAAAGATAGTTAGAGGGAGAGTGAAGGGTAAATCTATTAGCCTCCTCTCTGTGTGCGTGTGACTGGCTCTTTTGGGGAGGTGGGTAAGGGGAGGGTTGCTAAGGATTATTTGCCAACCAACTGCAGTAAAAGTCTCTGATACTATCTCACTTTAGCCCAAAGTCAATTTGTCTTAGGTATCAGAGAGAAGCTCCCAAAGACCCAAATAAAAGATTTATAAAGGCTGTCACAGCATCTAATGGTGCGAGTTAACATGAGAAGCTCTGCTTTCACTCCTCCAGTGGAGAGAGACACTCCCCTGGGTCATACTGGACTACCGAGGGGTACCACAACACTGGACCAATACTCTGAATCTAACTCCACTCAGACACTAAGCCTATGCGGACATACGCACAAGTGCACAGTAAATGTTCATGTTAAACTCTATCACATACTCACAGTTTACAGTAACACACAGTTACTGTTGTGTATGTTATGCTAAGTGTTAGTAGTACTTTAGTGGGACTAATTGTAATTGGTGGTGCGTTGTAAACTAGTGTGTTCCTGTGTTTTGTTACTAACTGTCAATCGTCTCTCTGTTCCCTTGTTTGCTGTTGTCTGATTAGGAGGAAACGTCAGTCAAACCATAATGGAACTGCTCTTTGAAAGGTCCAGATCAGACAGTAGTCCATCCGCTCAGATCACTGAAAGGTTTTGACCTTTTAATTGACATTTCTCTGACTTTCATCCATCTAATCTTCCCTCATACCTCAAAACAACAGCTCTGGACGTCAAACAGTTATGGTGAACATCTGTCCATTTGGTCTTTCTACATTCCAAAACTGCAATCCCTGGCCTTTCAGGCAGGCCAAAGCAACAACTATAGGTATTAAAATAGTTTCAAATAGTATTTGAACCCATAGTATTTGAACCCAGGTGGAGTGGGGCTGTAAAGTGAAGTAATGTATCTGTCTTGTGGCCAGGATCTGAGCCGGTCTCCCTTTCCTGTCTCTGTGGTCTTCAGGGGAAGATAAAGCCACACTGAGGACTGCACACGGACAGAGAGATCGATGAGTCTCACTGTATCAATATCAGGCCCATCATTTCCCCTGAGAATAGATAGATCCTCTGTCTCCCCTTCACAGTAAACCAGGAACACTGAAATAAAACCTCTAAATCACCATCACATTAACACGTGGATCACTCACTAACTGGCTTAAAGCTAGAATCCTTAATTGAAACAATAAGAAAGCAGGCACCCGCCTCTGTTTTTGCAAAACAGTGCTTGGATAAATGGAACTACTATCAAATTCATAGACAGAGCCATGGATGCAAGGACTGACCATCCATGATATTAACGTTTTAGTTTTAACCATGTTTTGAGTCTTTACAGTGTGTATTTACATTTACTTTGTTTGCAAAACATTGGAATAAAACAAGCTTGTATTTTGCACAAGGTACCACAGTACAGTTGAACTAAGCTCATGAGGCATGTATATGTTATATTCTTCAAGAATAAATGGGTATTTATAGTTCATTTATAAGTCCAAAAATGGATGTAGCAACTAAGAATTCTAGGTTTAATGTAAAGTTGATTACAGGTAAATGGACTCTCGGAGGGGTTGGGGGAATGGATGTCCCTACAGTAAGAGAGAGGTAGAGATAGAGACAGAGATCGAGAGAGAGGTAGAGATAGAGATTGAAAGAGAGAAGTAGAGCTAGAGCTAGAGAGAGGTAGAGATAGAGATAAAGACAGAGAGAGGTAAAGATAGAGATAGAGGGATAGAGAGAGAGATAGAGAGAGAGAGCGAGAGAGCTAGAGCTAGAGAGAGAGGTAGAAATAGAGATAGAGGTAGAGATAGAGAGGTAGAGATAGAGCTAGAGAGAGAGGTAGATACAGAGAGAGGTAGAGCTAGAGATAGAGAGAGAGGTAGAGATAGAGATAGAGAGATAGAGAGAGAGAGAGAGAGAGAGATAGAGAGATATAGAGAGATATAGAGAGATAGCGAGCGAGAGAGATAGAGAGGTAGACATAGGGAGAGAGATAGAGCTAGAGAGAGAGGTAGAGATAGAGAAAGAGCTATAGAGAGAGAGGTAGAGACAGATAGAGGGAGAGAGAGAGAGGTAGAGATAGAGATAGAGGTAGAGGTAGAGATAGAGAGAGAGGTAGAGATATAGATAGAGATAGAGAGGTAAAGCTAGAGAGAGGTAGAGATAGAGATAGTGCTAGAGAGAGAGGTAGAGATAGAGATAGAGTAAGAGAGAGAGGTAGAGATAGAGATAGAGAGGTAAAGATAGAGATAGAGCTAGAGACATGCTGAGATTCAACTTGTTATAAATATAATATAAATTAATTCACAGATTGAAAGCTGTCATTTATATTTCATTTCATTTTATACTTCAGAACTAGTAAGCCATTCAACCATCATTTCATATTATCGTTAATACTAAAGTGCCTTTACATATTTAATTTCTGCATTCTTTCTAATGATATTGCATATCTACTGTAGTTCTAGTCTAAGTGGCTTCAAGTCATGGGCTGGAATGGCACTTAGGCATTCACTAATAGACCATATTGACATGCAATAGAGGAATTATTCATTTGATGGCAGAAAGACATAAGGATCAAATCCAATCACATCGAAGGAGAATATAAATAATGCAGCACATGAAAGGGTTTTTAAGGGGTGGTCCAGGCATTACACTGAATTGTTCTGACTCCTGTCTGCTTACTGTATGTAGCTCGTGAGCACCACCTCTGGTGAACCTTTGTATTACACATTGTTCTCACAGTTCTTGTCAACAGTAACAGTAGTTGTTCTCCATTTCAATATGGCATTGATATTAATATGACTGTAACATTTAGCAACTTTGCATTTTTCCTCCAATTTTTTCAGGTGTCACAACAGCATTAGTGTCACCCCGAAAGGAATACAGTTCCTCCTCTCTCTCTCTCTCTAAAAATTGTCTGGCGTGAGATACAGCTGGTGATGGGGCTGTGATTTGGCTTGAGGGAGTGATTTGGCCCGTGGTTACCATGGAGCTGATGTCATTTTAATCACCACCTCCACCAATATGGCCCACAGTTATCACTTCATGACGGCCCTGGAGGACCATCCTCTCCCTGGCACTGGCAGGAGCAGGTTTGTCTGTGTGTGTGTGTGTGTGTGTGTGTGTGTGTGTGTGTGTGTGTGTGTGCGCGTGTGTCGTTGTGCGTGTGTGCGTGTGTGCGTGTGTGTGTGTGTGTGTGTGTGTGTGTGTGTGTGTGTGTGTGTGTGTGTGTGTGTGTGTGTGTGCATGGACGTGTTTAACGATAAGAATAGTAAACAAGGGTTAAGGTTAGAATTAGTGTTAAGGTTAGAATTAGGTTTAAGGTTAGGGTTAAGAGCTAGGGTTTGTTTTAGGGTTAGGTTTTGGGGTTAAGGTTAGGGTTGAGGTTAGGTTTAGGGATTAGGGAAAATAGGTATAATACAAGGTTCGTTATACAAGACTGTGTGTGTGTGCGTGTTTATGTGTGTGTTTACAGGTGAAGGACATGGTCAGTATCTCTCCATCGGTGAATGTTGCTAATGTATTTCTAATCACACTGTTCTAAACAAAATGTCAGGTTACTGGAAATGGACAGAGCTTACAGAGTGACACAAAGTCCTTGTGCCTTAATCACATAATGTTATAGTGTTGTTTAATCTAAATAGCTTAACCTGGCACACCATGTGATCTCAACCCTATCACAAATAGTGGTTGGGGGATCAATAGAGGTTGGGGGATCAGGAGGGTTGAGCTCTACTGTACATTGTGTGTTTGTGAATGAGGCTAGGGGATGTGGGGGTGGGTTAGGGGTGGTGAGGGGCCCGGGGGGTGGGTTAGGGGTGGTGAGGGGCTGTGGGGGTGGGTTGGGGGTGGTGAGGGGCTGTGGGGGTCGGTTAGGGGTGGTGAGAGGCCCAGGGGGTGGGTTAGGGGTGGTGAGGGGCTGTGGGGGTGGGTTAGGGGTGGTGAGGGGCTCTGGGGGTGGGTTAGGGGTGGTGAGGGGCTGTAGGGGTGAGTTAGGGGTGGTGATGGGCTCTGGGGGTGGGGTCGGGGTGGTGAGGGGCTCTGGGGGTGGGTTAGGGGTGGTGATGGGCTCTGGGGGTGGATGGGTTAGGTGCCATAACTCACCACTCTTCCCTGGGTGCCCTTTGGGTTGCTGTGGGGGATCAGAGCAGAGTTGGTGATTGCCCTTTGGAGGTTGTCTGAGGCAGATTTTCAGAGGGAGCGTCTACCCCTTTCTGTCAAGTTCTGGAACTTTTGTGTCCAAGCTCTTTGTGCTCTCATTACCACATCCTCTGGGTTCACACAGAATCTGTTAGATTCAATTAGTTCAGATGCACAGGGAAATATCGAAAGGCATTTTGCCGGAGTGAAGCAGCAAGGAAATGGGAAAAAGGTCAAGCCTACTGACTTTCTCTCAGAAACGTAAAATAGGAAGGTAAGCGGCAGGAAAAAAATGGCACGATGAACGAACTCCTAAAGTGCTATTTCATCCCATCCAAATCAACCAGAGTTACCCAAACTCAATTTCCAAGATGCCTGGAGCTAGCTATCGGATGTAATGTAATATTTCAGGTCTGTAGGCTATTCATATCTCAAACATACAAAGTTGAGTATTTTATTCATATTCTCCACAAACACATTGCAGCTCATCACTTGCTCTACAGTAAGGGCAGTAAAACAGAAATATATCTAGCCTAGAACCTACTCTTACCACAAACTCCCTTACTACCAATATAACTTAACCTGCAGTTTTCACGACTGAATCCTCTAAACAGTATATTAAAGAATAGAGGCCAAACCATTATACATTCCTGAATAAAAGGTTCCTTTTTGACTGAGCTCTGCAGTATTATGCATGCAAATCATGCAGCCCTCTTTGTCTTTTAGGCAGCCAGTGTGTTAAGACACAGCCGTATTGAGGATGACCTTGGCGACGACAGGTGTCTGAGAGGGGGAGTAATATGCCTAGCATCACCTGCAGGTGACATAAAATTCCCAATTAAACCTCAGGATGTCCGGATGGTGTGCGGGGAAAAACAGAACGTGCAGGGCATCGGTTATATGTAGGATCTTTTCTATTTTTTTATTTTTTTATTGTAATTCCTTGAAGGTAATCGTATTAAAGTGTTTGACATTATAGATCAAATGACTTTGAAGAGGTTGGGTGTAGTTGAGGCAGGCATAGAAGTCTCATGTCTGCATGTTTTTGATTTCACGGTCAGTGATATTCCAGTAAAGAGATTTCACTGCACCTCCATGTATCCTGAAAGAAAGTCACAATGCAAAAAATGAATCCCTTATTTCCATACACTTTAGAAGAGCTGATTAATTATGATCTTTTTTTATGATTTCTTTCAGCAAAAAACATTTTCTCAATGACATGTTGTCTGTTGATTTCAATATAACTTGATATCCTAAACATGAGCTGAGGAAAACAACAGAACAAGCTCGCCGCACGGCCAGGCATCCCAGAAGCCACTTCACTCTGTCTAGCTGTTCCTTTGAGCTAATTAAAGGGATTAAACGTTTGGAGGGAAATATCTGCAAGAGTCACAGAGAATCAAATGAGGCCAAATGTGCAACACAGAAGCCATGAAGGGTCTTTTGAAAGTATTTTTTCTCCCCTTTAAATGTGGGCTAGCCCAAAGACTTCACATTTGGGTTCTGTTCTGCCTGGAGCTAGAGCTCAGCCTGAATATTTATTCTTTATGATATACTTCAATATTATCAAGGCACAAGGCGAGACCCAGATGCAGACACAGGAGGCAGATGGTTGGAGTCTTACGATGTTTATTAATCCAAAAGGAGTAGGCAAGAGAATGGTCGTGGACAGGCAAAAGGTCAAAACCAGATCAGAGTCCAGGAGGTACAGAGTGGCAGACAGGCTCGTGGTCAAGGCAGGCAGAATGGTCAGGCAGGCGGGTACACAGTTCAGAAACAGGCAAGGGTCAAAACCGGGAGGACTAGAAAAAGGAGAATAGCAAAAAGTAGGAGAACGGGAAAAAATCTGGTTGACTTGGAAACATACAAGATGAACTGGCACAGAGAGACAGGAAACACAGGGATAAATACACCGGGGAAAACAACTCCTGGAGGGGGTGGAGACAATAACGAGGACAGGTGAAACAGATCAGGGCGTGACAAATATTGGGGAACGGAACTACATAGAAGTGTTATACATTTTCCACAATAAATGTAACTTAGAGGAGAACATTTTTCAAGACTGCTATTGCTTTAGTGTTTATATTTTGGTGTGTTGTGTTTTTATCTTGTGGCTAGAGAAACCTACTTCCAATGTGTCCTTTGGCTTCCATATATTTTCTCCTCTTTCTCTAAACTGTGACAACTCAAGATTATAAGGTTATGGACATGTTCAATTAACAGTAATTGACTAACTCCAACCAAAGTAAACATATATGCTTACATGTACAGTACCAGCCAAAAGTTTGGACACACCTACTCATTCCAGGGTTTTTCTTTATTTTGACTATTTTCTACATTTTAGAATAATAGTGAAGACATCGAAACTATGAAATAACTATTAAGAAATCATGTAGTAACCAAAAAAAGTGTTAAACAAATCAAAATATATTTTATATTATTCAAAGCCACCCTTTGCCTTGATGACAGCTTTGCACACTCTTGGCACACTCTACTTAATAACATTGTCTAGCAGCCAAAGGCATTATCCTAGTCATATGTGACCGACTGGCTTATTTGAAATGGTGTTTTTTACACTGAATTAAAGTAGAGACTCAGAGGTACAAAATGGTATATCATACACTAAAGTTGAGGAACAATGGGAAAGAGGAGACAGAGGGCTGTGAGACAGAGGTTTAATCCTTCGTACAAGAAAAGTGGGATGTATACGGAGGGTGCGGGGCAACAGAAGACGAACCGCAGAGGGGCTATGGAACTTAGAGATGGGGAAAGGGCCTATAAAACGGGAAAAGTTTACAGAACTCCACCCGGAGGGGCAGATCCCGAGAAGACAGCCAAGACAGCCTGTCGCCAATACCTGGAGGTGGTCTTGAGAAGAGCAGACAGTTGACCTCTTCCTCATGCTCAGGGTTGAGAGGGGGCTGATAACCCATCGAACACTCAAAAGGCAAGAGACCAGTGGCTAAGCAGGGGAGGGTGTTTCATCCATATTCTACCCACACAAGTTGTTGGCTCCAGGTGGTGGGGTTGGTTCCGGAAGACCATGACCTGGGCTGTCTCCTTGGCAGACTGTAGCTTGGGGAGGGGAATGAAATGGGCAGCTTTGGAAAACCTGTCCACCACTGTGAGGATAGTGGTGTTGCTATCAGACAGAGGGAGACCAGTGACGAAGTCTAGGGATATATGCGACCAGGGACGGTGAGGGACAGGAAGAAGTTAAAGGAGGCCAGCCTGAGCTTGCCGATGAGTCTTATTCCGAGCACAGTCAGTGCAGGCAGCAACGAACGCGGAGATGTCAGGGACCATGGTGGGCCACCAAAAGCGTTGTCGCACAAAGGCCAGGGTCCGACGGGAGCCAGGGTGGCAGGCAAGCCTGGAGGAATGAGCCCATTCCAGGACCGGGGAGCGGGCCGCGTCTGGGACAAACATCCGGTTATCCGGGCCCCCCCCCCCCCAGTAACGCTGTGCCTCATGGACCTGGTTCTCTATTCCCCAGATGATGAGTATAGCCCGCCAGACACGAGGTATGAAGCATGATCTCGAGGTCCGAGGGTGTAGCAGCCGGGGTATAGTGACGTGAAAGCGCATCCAGCTTAACATTCTTAGACGCCGGGCGATAGGAGAACCGGGTGAACAGTAGATCCCATCGAGCTTGTCTGGAGTTGAGACGCTTGGCGGTGCTGAGATATTCCAGGTTCTTGTGATCCATTCACACAATGAATGGATGTTCCGCCCCCTCTAATCAGTGCCTCCACTCCTCCAATGCCATCATGAGATGCAAATAGTTCTCGATTCCCCACATGATATGCAGTCAAGCATCCAAGCTAACTTTCTAGCTACTTCCAGACACAATTAAGAGAACAGCTCCCTGAACATTACTCGCCCTAGCAGAGCTGGTTAGGCTGTTATGTTATGCAGAGCATTGGTGACTACAACTGTGCTGTCAGATTGTCGGAGTAGATAGCCAGAGCGAATTTACCATCTAGTACATCTATCAACAGTTATTGCAGTGACATTGTATTGAAATGGATACTTGCAGAGTGACATATTTGTTAAGACATGTAGCTAGCTAGCTAAACAGTGAACCATAATCCCAACGCATGACGTTACTACCCTGCATGAATCTGCAGGTAGCTAACCAACCAGGTTCAATGTTAGCTAGCTAACATTAGGCTATAATTAGTCAAGCAAATGGCTCTGAGATACGAATAATAAGATCATACACGTAACGTTAGCTAGCGAGCCAGCCAGCTAACATTAGCTAGCTAACAGGACACATTAACTTGAAATGAAACCACTTTCCCTTTGAACGTAAACATATTTTTTTATCAAAATGCGGAAATAGACGAGAGTATATGCAATGCACACTGGAAAATAAGTGGGTACACATTTGACATTTTAGTCATTTAGCAGACACTCTTATCCAGAGCGATTTACAGTTAGTGCATTAATCTAAAGATAGCTAGGTGGGACAACCACATATCACAGTCATAGTAAGTAAAATGTTCTTCAATAAAGTAGCTATCAGCAAAGTCAGAGCTAGTAAGGCATATATATACAGCATATACCTGCGTACACCCTCCACTACACCACTGCTAACGACCCCCAGAAACCAGCTAATTTCCCTCACATAAACATTGTCTATGCCCATTACTCTCTATGAACATCACTTCATTAATTCCATGGCTTGCCAGAATTTAAACATTCTTAACTCATTTCTGGATCAAATGTATTATGTGCCAAGTCAATTCTCTGAGTGCAGGGCTCCGTCTGTGCACGTGTGACTAGGTCTTCTGTAAAGAATCAACCCTCTCTCTTGCTCTCTCCCCCTAATCCACCTGTCTGGGAACACTTTATTTTGTCCCTCTTTTATGTATATGAATAATTATTTTTCTATCCATTGGCTGCTGCATTGTCACCTAGTGACGATCAGAGCAAGTAATCTAAAATGAATCCAGCAGAAGAACAGGAGCACATGGATGAATTCCTAACAGGATTTCCACAGTGAGATGCTCCACTATCATAAAATGTGGGTGAGCTAATTTAACTAAGTGTGTTTGTATGAGTCCCAGTCGGAATTAAATTATTCTTCCCGATGCAATAAAGGGCAGAGGAAAATATAATCCTGTCATGTTACATGAGCACAAACATAATGAGCACATTATTGTACAGTAGCACTGGCTGTGCTATGGCTATGGCTGCTATCCTATACTATGCAGCACTCAAACCAGTGTTCGGGTGCAATATTGTGTAAGAAGAAGAACCATAATCTGGCCCATACAGTAGGCTACACAGTGTTGTAGGCCTGGTGTGGATACGAGAACACTACCGCCTAGGCACATTTTAGCATTTGAGATGAATTATAATGGAATCAGAAACACTTTTATTCACCAAGACGGGGAATTCCGTCCCGAGTTAAGCGAGCGTAAATTTGACATAATTTCGTTTTTACTTGCTCTTCTCTCTATGCATATTCTGACCTTGAATTCAAACATGAGAATAGCATGCTACTCACCCGCTATTTGTTTGGGTTGGAGATCAAATAAATGAAGGTGTGGCGGAGATGTGTCTACAGATACACTGTATTCTGACATTGACTTAATTCCCTAATAGTTCCACCACCTTTACGCACGAGGAAACCTAGAATAAGGTCTAGCGGACCTACCGGTTCCAAGTGGAAAAAGCATCTACTTTTGGAGACAAATTTGAAATCAGTCATATGGCAGCAAACTGAAGCATACCAACATATCAACTTTCCCACAGAGAAGTTTATGAAATGCTGTACCATTATGCAGAATTTAAAGTTTACGGCCTTTTGACTTACAGGGATGGGCACTCTAGAATGTATTAATTACAGGCTACCCTGACTTTCTCTGTTTGCTATGTCTATCATGTTAAATATTTGCCACTATCAGTATCGACCGTCATTAGGCCTAATAACCACACATATTCAACTGCCAATTTACTGTTAGTTCTAACAGTAAATTGGCAGTTGAATATCATTCCATTTAATTACATTGTTTTATTTACCTTCATGTGCTTCCTCTGTAAACACTGTCACGGCCGTGTGGTTATTGCTGAGGAACATTAGTAAAAGTTGATTAAAAACAAAGACATGCAGGCTATTTAAATTGTTATGGAGTGGAGCGCAGACCAAGCCGTAACAGTTTGAACCGATGCATGGTGCAATACTTGGCTGTGTCATCACACAGTTCCATGGTTAGTGCAGGCAATAGACATGACTGTAGCCTACTATTATACACTATTATCCCTATTATAATTATACAGTATGTACACTAATCTTCCAACATTACCATGGGTTGAAGAACTGTATGGGTCAATTTTCAGAATTAATCAAAGGCTCTTCAAAACAGTTTTTTATTATTCATAAATACTTTCCTAAACCAAAATAATCTACAAGATTAGAATATATTTATATATTTTTTGTTGTTGGGTGGGGCCTGAAATGGAGATGAATATGCATATATTTAGATGGGTTTCTTTCATTGATCCCTAATATTCTGAACCTGTTCTCTTCATATATTCTAGTGAGTCTGTCAACAAAATTATAACTAAAAAGTACACCGTATTTAAAGATATGGCTTAAGATACATGTAAGCCTACTGTCACGTCCTGACCAGTAAAGGGGTTATTTGTTACTGTAGTTTGGTCAGGACGTGGCAGGGGTGTGTTTGTTTAGAGTGTTTCGGGGTTTGTTGGGCTATGTTCTATGTTAGTATATTTCAATTTTTATCTAGTATGTCTAATTCTATGTTTAATTAATGGGGTTGACCTTCAATTGGAAGCAGCTGCTCCTAGTTGCTTCTAATTGAAGGTCCTTTTTAAGAGGGGTGTTTTTCTGTGGGATCTGTAGTTGTTCCTTTTTTAGTGTTTGTGCACCTGACAGGACTGTTTCGTTTTGTTCTTGTTTTGTATACATATTTATTTGTTTCTCCTTCTTCAAAATAAAAAGAAGATGAGTATACATATTCCCGCTGCATTTTGGTCAAATCCTTACAAAAACCGTGACAGAACTACCCACCACCAACAAAGGACCAAGCAGCGGGGTAAGGAGCACGATGAAGAAGGATGGACATGGGCGGAGATGAGGATGAGCATATCCAGGGCTATGGAGGAGTTAAGGGAGCCTGAGAGGCAGCCCCCAAAAATGTTTTGGGGGGGCACATGGGTAGTTTGGCTAGGCCAGGGTTGAGCCCTAAGCCAACTTCCCGTGCTTACCGGAGGCAGCATGGTACTGGTCAGGCCCCGTGCTATGGGGTGATGCGCATGGCGTCGAGGCCGAGCATCCACAGGCCGGTGTGCTTGGTGCCAGCGTCCCACATTTGCCAGGGGGAAGCGGGCACCCAGCCAGTACGGGTGGAGCCAGTCTTGTGCTCGAGACCGCCAGTGCACCTCCACGGCCCAGTGTATCCTGTTCCCGCTCCCCGCACTAGCCCTGAGGTACATGTCTCCAGTCTGGCACCTCCAAAGCCAGCACCACGCACCAGGCCTCCAATGCATCAGCCCAGTCTAGTACGTCCTGTTCCTGCTCCTCGCACTAGCCCTGTGGTGCGTGTCCCTAGTCTGGCGCTTCCTAAGCCAGCCCCACGCATCAGGCCTTCAGTGTGCAGTCCCTGTCCAGAGCTTCCGGCAACAGTGCCCTGTTCAGAGTGTCCGGCGACAGTGCCTCGTCCAGAGTGTCCGGCGACAGTGCCTCGTCCAGAGTGTCCGGCGACAGTGCCTCGTCCAGAGTGTCCGGCGACAGTGCCTCGTCCAGAGTGTCCGGCGACAGTGCCTCGTCCAGAGTGTCCGGCGACAGTGCCTCGTCCAGAGTGTCCGGCGACAATGCCTCGTCCAGAGTGTCCGGCAACAGTGCCCCGTCCAGAGCTTCCGGCGACAGTGCCCCGTAGAGAGACGGCCCACAGTCCAGAACCGAGAGAGACGGCCCACAGTCCGGAACCGAGAGAGACGGCCCACAGTCCGGAACCGAGAGAGACGGCCCACAGTCCGGAACCGAGAGAGACGGCCCACAGTCCGGAACCGAGAGAGACGGCCCACAGTCCGGAACCGAGAGAGTCGCCCTACAGTCCGGAATCGGCGCAGCCAGAATCGCCCTCCAGTCCGGAGCTCCCAGAGTCACCCTTCAGCCTGAGGTCTCCAGCGACGCGCATCAACCCGAGGTCTCCAGCGACGCGCATCAGCCGAGGTCTCCAGCGACGCACATCAGCCCGAGGTCTTCAGCGATGCGCCATAGCCCAGAGACTTTGGGAGGGGTAAAATTGAATAAGTATTTAGTGGGGGTGGACAGGTTAGGTTGGGGAGTAAGGCCAGAGCCTGAGCCACCTCCGTAGGAGGAGGTTGGGGAGGGAGGGGTGTAGCACAAGAACCGTCGGTGACGGTGGCCACCCTCCCTTCTGTTTGCGATTTTTTGTTTGTTTTGGGGTTTATTTAATTACATTTTTTTGTTTGAGGTGCATCCAGGGTCTGCACCTTTGGGGGGGGGGGGGGTACTGTCACGTCCTGACCAGTAAAGGGGTTATTTGTTATTGTAGTTTGGTCAGGACGTGGCAGGGGTGTGTTTGAATAGAGTGTTTCGGGGTTTGTTGGGCTATGTTCTATGTTAGTATATTTCTATGTTTATCTAGTATGTCTAATTCTATGTTTAGTTAATGGGGTTGACCTTCAATTGGAAGCAGCTGCTTCTAGTTGCTTCTAATTGAAGGTCCTATTTAAGAGGGGTGTTTTTCTGTGGGATTTTGTGGGTAGTTGTTCCTTGTTTAGTGTTCTTGTTTTGTATACGTATTTATTCATTTCTCCTTATTCAAAATAAAAAGAAGATGAGTATACATATTCCTGCTGCATTTTGGTCAAATCCATGTGACACCTGCTGAAAAGCCTATTTAATGAAAACTCCACAAGAAAATCTGTTGGCCAGCAAGTGGGAGGGTTTTCAGCGGTTAAATGAAATTTATTTCAAGCGTGCAAGGTAGCCACATCTGCACTGTACATTATGCGTCTGAATAAAATCTGAATACCGAATACTGAGAGGCGCGTAGGAAAGGCGTAAAAGTCTGAAGCGGCTACCAAGTATATTTACACATACCCAGAATTTGCCATAGTTAGAAAGTGCTGCCAGCAATAGACAATATGCAAACGTAATTCAGACACAAGGCCACATAGACATCATACAGGATATACAATGTAAACATACAGTAAAACATGTACCTCTGGAGTATTTGCTGCTAACAGTGGGAGTATACAATTTACAGAGGGGCTATATCTATTTAAGCAGAGGGAGGGATGCTGCGTGGAGAATATATACAGTGTACAGTGAGGGAAAAAAGTATTTGATCCCCTGCTGGTTTTGTACGTTTGCCCACTGACAAAGAAATTATCAATCTATAATTTTAATGGTAGGTTTATTTAAACAGTGAGAGACAGAATAACAACAAAAAAATGCAGAAAACAAATGTCAAAAATGTTATAAATTGATTTGCATTTTAATGAGGGAAATAAGTATTTGACCCCCTCTCAATCAGAAAGATTTCTGGCTCCCAGGTGTCTTTTATACAGGTAACGATCTGAGATTAGGAGCACACTCTTAAAGGGAGTGCTCCTAATCTCAGTTTGTTACCTGTATAAAAGACACCTGTCCAAAGAAGTAATCAATCAATCAGATTCCAAACTCTCCACCATGGCCAAGACCAAAGAGCTCTCCAAGGATGTCAGGGACAAGATTGTAGACCTACACAAGGCTGGAATGAGCTACAAGACCATCGCCAAGCAGCTTGGTGAGAAGGTGACAACAGTTGGTGCAATTATTCGCAAATGGAAGAAACACAAAAGAACTGTCAATCTCCCTCGGCCTGGGGCTCCATGCAAGATCTCACCTCGTGGAGTTACAATGATCATGAGAACAGTGAGGAATCAGCCCAGAACTACACGGGAGGATCTTGTCAATGATCTCAAGGATGATGGGACCATAGTCACCAAGAAAACAATTGGTAACACACTACGCCGTGAAGGACTGAAATCCTGCAGCACCCGCAAGGTCCCCCTGCTCAAGAAAGCACATATACATGCCCGTCAGAAGTTTGCCAATGAACATCTGAATGATTCAGAGGACAACTGGGTGAAAGTGTTGTGGTCAGATGAGACCAAAATGGAGCTCTTTGGCATCAAATCAACTCGCTGTGTTTGGAGGAGGAGGAATGCTGCCTATGACCCCAAGAACACCATCCCCACCGTCAAACATGGAGGTGGAAACATTATGCTTTGGGGGTGTTTTTCTGCTAAGGGGACAGGACAACTTCACCGCATCAAAGGGACGATGGACAGGGCCATGTACCGTCAAATCTTGGGTGAGAACCTCCTTCCCTCAGCCAGGGCATTGAAAATGGGTCGTGGATGGGTATTCCAGCATGACAATGACCCAAAACACTCGGCCAAGGCAACAAAGGAGTGGCTCAAGAAGAAGCACATTAAGGTCCTGGAGTGGCCTAGCCAGTCTCCAGACCTTAATCCCATAGAAAATCTGTGGAGGGAGCTGAAGGTTCGAGTTGCCAAACGTCAACCTCGAAACCTTAATGACTTGGAGAAGATCTGCAAAGAGGAGTGGGACAAAATCCCTCCTGAGATGTGTGCAAACCTGGTGGCCAACTACAAGAAACGTCTGACCTCTGTGATTGCCAACAAGGGTTTTGCCACCAAGTACTAACTCATGTTTTGCAGAGGGGTCAAATACTTATTTCCCTCATTAAAATGCAAATCAATTTATAAAAATGTTGACATGTGTTTTTCTGTATTTTGTTGTTGTTATTCTGTCTCTCACTGTTCAAATACACCTACCATTAAAATTATAGACTGATAATTTCTTTGTCAGTGGGCAAACGTACAAAATCAGCAGGGGATCAAATACTTTTTTCCCTCACTGTATATACTGTACAGTCTTGTGTGGAGGTGTATTAGAGGTCATGGCAAGGTGCAGTGATCGGCTCAATGCAAAGTCACTTAATCCCTATGAGTCCCATGACCAGTTGATGGCCACAGCATGGGGGAAGGAACTGACCTGAAGTATGTCACTTAGAAGACAGTTGTTGACTCTGGGTTGAGGTTATGGTTAGTTTACATTGGATTGGGATTTTGTTAACCACTTGTGATCTCACAGGATCAGGGCAACAACCATTATATTGTTCGAATGCTGTTTGTGATATATCTAAGCGGGTCAATGCTGTCTGATGCATTCTATTCCATTTTTTTTATTATTTGTTGATTTCCCAGCTTCTCAGCCTTATATGAGCCTTATTGTTTCCATAAAGCTGATATACACATGCAGTATATCACATTATTTTCTCCAAGCATAATCTCTAAAGTTCAGCTTGAGTCAACAAAGCGGTCTGAGAATTTTCAAATAATAATGTCTGTCTGGATCCCTGTCGTAGAATGCCATTTCCTGTAAATGTCATAATGGATGTAAAGAAAATATAAAAGTGTGACAAAGGTGGTAGATGGATTTCTCTTAAAGGTTGGGTGATATACAACTAACAGGAAAAAATGCAGAGCTGTTTCTACAAAGGTTAAGCACATGCGGTATTGACAAACAGCATTTATTTTGCTGCCTGGAGAAAACGACATCGATCTACAACACAATGGCCTCACATTTTAACACAAAGTGAATAACCTGCGATAAGTCACGTTGAAGTTCACGTGACATTTGTTACTGTAAGACAAGGCTTTACTGGCGTGAGTAAATGTTGTGTTAGTTTGTACAAGCGGGTGTTATAAGCCCTATCTGAGCGCTCTCATGATGGATTTGTTTTCTGGTACGTGTAGCAACCCCTTTTTGTTTTTGTTCCTAAAATTGCAATCAATTAAAATGCTGTTTAAAACTCATACTTTCTGTTCAAATGAGAGGGAATCATTAGAATAAAGTATAATTGCAAAGTTTTGTTTAAACATCCGAAGTTCATGTAATAATTGAATTGAATTGCTTTATCGATTTAAATCTGTCTGTGAAAAATGTCTGTCTCTCTCCCTCATGGGTGACCTTTTTTTTGTTAGCAGCATGTCGACTAAACTCTAGCCACTGAGGGAGCTCAGTGGCTAAATCAAATCCTTCCTTTTTACTGAGGGCTGGCCATGTTCTTCTGTGGTAAAGAAGAAGAAGAAGAAGAAGAAGAAGAAGAAGAAATAACATCAATCTGGCCACATCATCACGCAAGTTAAAGACTGTTTTCTCTGCTACCGCACGGCAAGCGGTACCGGAGCGCCAAGTCTAGGACCAAAAGGCTCCTCAACAGCTTCTACCCCCAAGCCATAAGACTGCTGAACAAATCATAAAATCGCCACTGGACAATTTACATTGACCCCCCCCTGCCCCCTCTCCTTTGTACACTCACTGTTTGTTTGTTACCTATGCATAGTCACTTCGACTCCACCTACATGTACAGATTACCTCAATTAGCCTGTACCCCCGCACACTGACTCGGTACCGGTGCCGCCTGTATATAGCCTCTGTTATTGTTATTCTTATTGTGTTACTATTATTATTACTTTTTATTTTAGTCTACTTGGTAAATATTTTCTTCTCCTTGAACTGCACTGTTGGTTAAGGGCTTGTAAGTAAACATTTCACGTTAAGGTTGTATTCGGCGCATGTGACAAATAACATTTTATTTTATTTTATCATTTGTGGTGTCACAGCCGTGGCCTTTATAGATTCTGGCGGGAAGGATGACTCTCTTTTATGTAAATGGCAGGGGTTTCTGACTAATCCATAGTGGGTCAGCATGACAGAGACAACGGCAGGGGTTTCTGACTAATCCATAGTGGGTCAGTATGATAGAGACAACGGCAGGGGTTTCTGACTAATCCATAGTGGGTCAGCATGGCAGAGACAACGGCAGGGGTTTCTGACTAATCCATAGTGGGTCAGCATGACAGAGACAACGGCAGGGGTTTCTGACTAATCCATAGTGGGTCAGCATGACAGAGACAACGGCAGGGGTTTCTGACTAATCCATAGTGGGTCAGCATGACAGAGACAACGGCAGGGGTTTCTGACTAATCCATAGTGGGTCAGCATGACAGAGACAACGGCAGGGGTTTCTGACTAATCCATAGTGGGTCAGCATGGCAGAGACAACGGCAGGGGTTTCTGACTAATCCATAGTGGGTCAGCATGGCAGAGACAACGGCAGGTGTTTCTGACTAATCCATAGTGGGTCAGCATGACAGAGACAACGGCAGGGGTTTCTGACTAATCCATAGTGGGTCAGCATGACAGAGACAACGGCAGGGGTTTCTGACTAATCCATAGTGGGTCAGCATGACAGAGACAACGGCAGGGGTTTCTGACTAATCCATAGTGGGTCAGCATGACAGAGACAACGGCATGGTTTTTTGACTAATCCATAGTGGGTCAGCATGGCAGAGACAACGGCAGGGTTTTTTGACTAATCCATAGTGGGTCCACATGACAGAGACAACGGCAGGGGTTTCTGACTAATCCGTAGTGGGTCAGCATGGCAGAGACAACAGCAGGGGTTTCTGACTAATCCATAGTGGGTCAGCATGACAGAGACAACGGCAGGGGTTTCTGACTAATCCATAGTGGGTCAGTATGACAGAGACAACGTCAGGGGTTTCTGACTAATCCATAGTGGGTCAGCATGGCAGAGACAACGGCAGGGGTTTCTGACGAATCCATAGTGGGTCAGCTTGACAGAAACAACGGCAGGGGTTTCTGACTAATCCATAGTGGGTCAGCATGACAGAGACAATGGCAGGGGTTTCTGACTGATCCATAGTGGGTCAGCATGACAGAGACAACAGCAGGGGTTTCTGACTAATCCATAGTGGGTCAGTATGACAGAGACAACGGCAGGGGTTTCTGACTAATCCATAGTGGGTCAGCATGGCAGAGACAACGGCAGGGGTTTCTGACTAATCCATAGTGGGTCAGCATGGCAGAGACAACGGCAGGGGTTTCTGACTAATCCATAGTGGGTCAGCATGACAGAGACAACGGCAGGGGTTTCTGACTAATCCATAGTGGGTCAGCATGGCAGAGACAACGGCAGGGGTTTCTGACTAATCCATAGTGGGTCAGCATGGCAGAGACAACGGCAGGTGTTTCTGACTAATCCATAGTGGGTCAGCATGACAGAGACAACGGCAGGGGTTTCTGACTAATCCATAGTGGGTCAGCATGACAGAGACAACGGCAGGGGTTTCTGACTAATCCATAGTGGGTCAGCATGACAGAGACAACGGCAGGGGTTTCTGACTAATCCATAGTGGGTCAGCATGACAGAGACAACGGCAGGGGTTTCTGACTAATCCATAGTGGGTCAGCATGGCAGAGACAACGGCAGGGGTTTCTGACTAATCCATAGTGGGTCAGCATGGCAGAGACAACGGCAGGGGTTTCTGACTAATCCATAGTGGGTCAGCATGGCAGAGACAACGGCAGGTGTTTCTGACTAATCCATAGTGGGTCAGCATGACAGAGACAACGGCAGGGGTTTCTGACTAATCCATAGTGGGTCAGCATGACAGAGACAACGGCAGGGGTTTCTGACTAATCCATAGTGGGTCAGCATGACAGAGACAACGGCAGGGGTTTCTGACTAATCCATAGTGGGTCAGCATGACAGAGACAACGGCATGGTTTTTTGACTAATCCATAGTGGGTCAGCATGGCAGAGACAACGGCAGGGTTTTTTGACTAATCCATAGTGGGTCCACATGACAGAGACAACGGCAGGGGTTTCTGACTAATCCGTAGTGGGTCAGCATGGCAGAGACAACGGCAGGGGTTTCTGACTAATCCATAGTGGGTCAGCATGACAGAGACAACGGCAGGGGTTTCTGACTAATCCATAGTGGGTCAGTATGACAGAGACAACGTCAGGGGTTTCTGACTAATCCATAGTGGGTCAGCATGGCAAAGACAACGGCAGGGGTTTCTGACGAATCCATAGTGGGTCAGCTTGACAGAAACAACGGCAGGGGTTTCTGACTAATCCATAGTGGGTCAGCATGACAGAGACAACGGCAGGGGTTTCTGACTAATCCATAGTGGGTCAGCATGACAGAGACAACGACAGGGGTTTCTGACTAATCCATAGTGGGTCAGCATGACAGAGACAACGGCAGGGTTTTTTGACTAATCCATAGTGGGTCAGCATGACAGAGACAACGGCAGGGTTTTTTGACTAATCCATAGTGGGTCCACATGACAGAGACAACGGCAGGGGTTTCTGACTAATCCGTAGTGGGTCAGCATGGCAGAGACAACGGCAGGGGTTTCTGACTAATCCATAGTGGGTCAGCATGACAGAGACAACGGCAGGGGTTTCTGACTAATCCATAGTGGGTCAGTATGACAGAGACAACGTCAGGGGTTTCTGACTAATCCATAGTGGGTCAGCATGGCAGAGACAACGGCAGGGGTTTCTGACGAATCCATAGTGGGTCAGCTTGACAGAAACAATGGCAGGGGTTTCTGACTAATCCATAGTGGGTCAGCATGACAGAGACAATGGCAGGGGTTTCTGACTGATCCATAGTGGGTCAGCATGACAGAGACAACAGCAGGGGTTTCTGACTAATCCATAGTGGGTCAGTATGACAGAGACAACGGCAGGGGTTTCTGACTAATCCATAGTGGGTCAGCATGGCAGAGACAATGGCAGGGGTTTCTGACTAATCCATAGTGGGTCAGCATGACAGAGACAACGGCAGGGGTTTCTGACTAATCCATAGTGGGTCAGCATTGCAGAGACAACGGCAGGGGTTTCTGACTAATCCATAGTGGGTCAGCATGGCAGAGACAACGGCAGGTGTTTCTGACTAATCCATAGTGGGTCAGCATGACAGAGACAACGGCAGGGGTTTCTGACTAATCCATAGTGGGTCAGCATGGCAGAGTCAACGGCAGGGGTTTCTGACTAATCCATAGTGGGTCAGCATGACAGAGACAACGGCAGGGGTTTCTGACTAATCCGTAGTGGGTCAGCATGACAGAGACAACGGCAGGGGTTTCTGACTAATCCATAGTGGGTCAGCATGGCAGAGACAACGGCAGGGGTTTCTGACTAATCCATAGTGGGTCAGCATGGCATAGACAACGACAGGGGTTTCTGACTAATCCATAGTGGGTCAGCATGACAGAGACAACGACAGGGGTTTCTGACTAATCCGTAGTGGGTCAGCATGACAGAGACAACGGCAGGGGTTTCTGACTAATCCATAGTGGGTCAGCATGACAGAGACAACGGCAGGGGTTTCTGACTAATCCATAGTGGGTCAGCATGGCAGAGACAACGGCAGGGGTTTCTGACTAATCCATAGTGGGTCAGCATGGCAGAGACAACGGCAGGTGTTTCTGACTAATCCATAGTGGGTCAGCATGACAGAGACAACGGCAGGGGTTTCTGACTAATCCATAGTGGGTCAGCATGGCAGAGTCAACGGCAGGGGTTTCTGACTAATCCATAGTGGGTCAGCATGACAGAGACAACGGCAGGGGTTTCTGACTAATCCGTAGTGGGTCAGCATGACAGAGACAACGGCAGGGGTTTCTGACTAATCCATAGTGGGTCAGCATGGCAGAGACAACGGCAGGGGTTTCTGACTAATCCATAGTGGGTCAGCATGGCATAGACAACGACAGGGGTTTCTGACTAATCCGTAGTGGGTCAGCATGACAGAGACAACGACAGGGGTTTCTGACTAATCCGTAGTGGGTCAGCATGACAGAGACAACGGCAGGGGTTTCTGACTAATCCATAGTGGGTCAGCATGACAGAGACAACGGCAGGGGTTTCTGACTAATCCATAGTGGGTCAGCATGGCAGAGACAACGGCAGGGGTTTCTGACTAATCCATAGTGGGTCAGCATGGCAGAGACAACGGCAGGTGTTTCTGACTAATCCATAGTGGGTCAGCATGACAGAGACAACGGCAGGGGTTTCTGACTAATCCATAGTGGGTCAGCATGACAGAGACAACGGCAGGGGTTTCTGACTAATCCATAGTGGGTCAGCATGGCAGAGACAACGGCAGGGGTTTCTGACTAATCCATAGTGGGTCAGCATGGCAGAGTCAACGGCAGGGGTTTCTGACTAATCCATAGTGGGTCCGCATGACAGAGACAACGGCAGGGGTTTCTGACTAATCCGTAGTGGGTCAGCATGACAGAGACAACGGCAGGGGTTTCTGACTAATCCGTAGTGGGTCAGCATGGCAGAGACAACGGCAGGGGTTTCTGACTAATCCATAGTGGGTCAGCATGGCAGAGACAACGGCAGGGGTTTCTGACTAATCCATAGTGGGTCAGCATGACAGAGACAACGGCAGGGGTTTCTGTCTAATCCATAGTGGGTCAGCATGGCAGAGACAACGGCAGGGGTTTCTGACTAATCCATAGTGGGTCAGCATGGCAGAGACAACGGCAGGGGTTTCTGACTAATCCGTAGTGGGTCAGCATGACAGAGACAACCTATCAAGATGTCAGACGTGCCACAGCGAACAAAGGCTCCCAAAAAAGTAGAGAAAGACCACCACTGTTCACCATTCATGTCCTGAGGAGGATTTTATAGCCCTGGAAGAGCAGGGTGTCTAGACAGATAGACAAAACATTGTTAAACAAGACTGGTACAGTCTAAGGATGGACCTCAGGTGTCCGGGATGAGGAGACTGTGGGACGTGTACAGTATTAATGTGTGTGAGAGAGATGTAGGTGTGCAAACACAGCTTTTCAAGAAAAGAAAAGAGGTGGGAACATTTTTTTTATTCTATTGTATATAACGTCAGACGTTTTCTTCATAAATGAGAAAAATGGAGAAGAAATGTAGAGGTAATAAAGTTTATATAAACGTGTTATAAGCACAGTTCCACCATAATTTGGCAACAAGGACAAAATTAATTGAGATGAAAGGGGTGTACTTATTTCACAGACTAGCTTTTAAAGTAAAAAAACATATTTCGATATCTGTTTACTTACTTTGAACAATCCCTTTAAGTCTATGTTGAGCACTTTGTCAGATGTTTTTCAAAGAGCCAGAGAAGAACAATACTTAGATTTGTACCACTGGCGTCTCAAGTATTAATTTAAACTTCTCCGTCTTTCAATTAAAAGGGAAGATTTTATTCATTGCAGTCATTTGCCACACTCTCTTTGTTTCGCTATGAATTGGGCAGCAAAAACTATCACTCAATCAGAATTTAAATTAACTTTACCACAGTGAAAAATGCTATCAAATTTTGGGCGATGTTCACAAAAGCCATTATTTGTTGTAGAGAATTAACTCAGACGTTCAAAAAAAATAAAAATCTGCCATTTTATTTGTCAACCATGAATACAGAAAATGACTTCACATTTCTATTATGATAATACTTTTTGTGGAGATGAACTGACTGCCTTAGCCTTAGTTTAATTGCCTCATTGTGAGAGAGAACCTTTTCGATTAATATTCACCCTGAGTTCAGATTTATAGCTATTTAAATCAGAATTATATTAAGCACTTCTGAACACAGACTGCACAGCATTGACCACAGCACTGACCACAGCACTGACCACAGCACTGACCACAGCACTGACCACAGAATGACCAATGCCGAAGACTGAAAATTTGCCTGCACTGACCATTGTTCTGTGTGTTCCCCCCCGCTGTTTGAACTAGGACAGTACAGTACAGTACAGCACAGTACACCCAGTCTACCCAAATGGCTAGGTATCAGGGTTGTGGTTGATTCAATCTAGTCAATTCAGGAAGTAAACTGAAACTCCTCCTCAAACTCCTCCTCCTTAACTTCCCAAAGTGACTGGGTTGAGATGGAATTGATGCTGGTCTGTGTTCTCTGGTCATCCTGCTGTATGGATGCTGGTGGGGTGGCGTAAACAGGTTTGTTGGTCGGAGGTTGGGGTTGAGACTGGTCTGAGATCAGATGCTGAAATTCATTGTAAACAGGTGTGGTGATGGGGGTTGGGACCAATGATGTATATAAACCCTGGATTGCTAATGCTATGTATTGGCAAATGAGAGGCTTTGAATTCACCGGTCGGCCACATTGGCACTCCTCAGATAAGCAGTCCTCCGTATAATTGAATGGAATTCTATCATATTTAGTTTACATTACATGATTCAAGGACAACATGACATGTTTTTAAGCATTTTGTTGTTGTAGTGGGGAGAGTAGCATTAGCACTTTCTAAAAATCATACTTTAAGGATTTTTTTTTCCAATATATTGTAACGGCCGTCGTAGGAAGTGGACCAAAATGCAGCGGGTACGTGAATGCTCATATTCATTTTATTACGAACTCCACTCAAAAACAACAAAACGAAAACACAAACGACAGCTAACAGTTCTACAGGCTAAACATAGCAGTGCACGAATACAACTTCCCACAAAGGGACTGGTGAAAACAGGCTACCTAAGTATGACTCTCATTCAGCAACAACGATGTACAGCTGTTCCTGATTGAGAGCCATACCAGGCCAACACAAAGAAATACACAACATAGATAGAACCTAGAATACGATACATAGAACATAACCCAAAAACCCTGGAATACTCAAACCAAACACCACTCTACATAAACACACACCCCGAACCACATAAAACAAATACCCCCCTGCCACGTCCCGACCAAACTACAATAACAAATGACCCCTTTACTGGTCAAAACGTGACATATATTTAAAATATATATATATATTGTTTAGCTCACATAATATAATTTAAAAGTATTCATTAAGGTGTCTGTAATAGAATAAACGTGCCAAAAACAAATGTAGACATTAGTAAATGCATTTCTACAGCTTCCAAAATGTTAGTTTTACTACGGTGAGGGAGTGCCAAGACGGAGGTGCGGTGGCTTCCACACAGCTTCTGTCAGTCATCTAGTGTATATACTAATCATTGACTGGGACTGAGATCAGATGCTGAGAGGCATTGTAAACAGGTTTGGTGGTTGGGGTTTGGGGTTAGGACTGGTCTGACATCAGATGCTAAACGGCATTGTAAACATGTTTGATGGTGGAGGGTTGGGGTTGGGACTGGGACTGGTCTGAGATCATATTCAAACTTTAGCTAAAGGTCACAGTCCAGAGTGAGGATAATCTCCCATACAGATTGGGTTTGTATCACACTGATACTCTGGGATGTGTCCTGCTTACAAACTACTGGATTAGTGCACATTTCAAAGGTCATTCACATAGGCAAAGGTCATTGAGAATGGGAAATCCAAAAGGTCAAATGTTATCACGGGTCAGAGTTCAACTGTGCTTGTGAATAAAGCCTCTAGATAACAGTTAGTGATACTAATCCATTACGTTTATGTGGACCCTAATGCACTTGACATTGTGGGGTGTTGCCTGCGTCATCAACCCCTATCCTCAATGTGTTGCACCTTCTATAGTGATACAACGACAACCGTGTTGCATCATCACTTTAAGAAGGGGCTGAAATACTTCCTGCTCGAGTCACTATTAACATAATGTACCATAAAATACTATTAAATGAAATGCTAAAATAAGACATGTTTTGTTATACACCAGGGGGAAGTGTCAGATGATAGCTACAGGATGCTTTATAGCGTTTATAAAGCAAGGTGGCTCCTATTGTGACTGTGTCTCTGCAGTGATATTGACAGTACAATTTATGTGAGTGATTCACTCCTTTGTGTCGGGCATGACCTTTAGTATGGAGTCTTTCCTATGGTAAGCTAAAAAGCGGTGGTGGGTAGAGGGATAACTCATTAAAAAGCAGTCATTTAACTGACATTCCCCAGAGAGACTCCTCTATGAAGTGTAGCCTTCAGTAGCTGCATGTGAACAGATTACATCCCAGATCAAGCCAGTATCTCCCTACACAGGCTAAACAGAACTGTTAGATAGAACTGCTTTGCTCCTCCCTTCAGCACTTTTTTAGACATTGTAATTGTGTAGTTGTATATGTGAGAACAAGTGAACATTATTTAAGGGTTTATATGGAATGCATAAAAACACTTGCAAAAAACAGAGAACTGTAGTTATAATTTATCCTCTTATGACTACAGTGCCCGATTTCAGACACTAGATTTACTGGCAATTACTGATAAAATGTTTACATGACTTTTTATTTGTTTCCCACCGTTTTAAGTCAGAATATAAAGTTCTAGGACACTCAGTGTCTCCTCTGTCTGCCACGACTTCTGCCAAAGTTGTTTCCTCTCCTTGTTAGGGCGGTGTTTGGAGGTCGGCGTCGCCGGTCTTCCAGCCACTTTCATTTTCCATTTGTTTTGTCTTGTCTTCACACACACCTGGTTTCAATTCCATCATTACATGTTGTGTATTTAACCCTCTGTTCCCCCCCCATGCCCTTGTCCGGAATTGTTTATTGTAGTGCTTGTGCACGTTATGCTGGTGTGTAACGGGTTTTGATTACATATTGATTTATTGTACTGTTAACGGCGGTTTAATTTATTAAACTGCGCCGTTGTAAATCAGTTTTGCTCTCCTGCGCCTGACTTCTCTGCTGCCAGTACGCACCCCCTACAACAAACTTATGGAGTCAGCAGGAACCGGTACCCTGGGTATAGGGGTGGAGGAGCGCGTCCAGGAGCATCCAGCAATGCTCCACCATCTTGGCACCGCCATAGACCGTGTTGTCCAGACAATGGACCACTGGGAGAGACAGGGAGTTCTCCCAACGCCTCCACCAGTACAACCGGGGTCTCCACTACGTGCCACCCCTTCTCCTGGTCCCAGTGGGATTCGTCTCTCCCTTCCCCAGGAATACGGTGGGACGGCTGCGAACTGCCAGGGGTTCTTGTTGCAGATGGACATATACCTGGCAACCATCCACCCGGCTCCTTCGGGCCGTGAGAGGGTGTCCGCCCTCGTCTCGTGCCTCACCAGGAAAGCCCTGGAGTGGGCCAACGCCATGTGGAGAGAGGGAGATGCGGCCTTGGACCAGTTTGAGGAGTTCAGTCTTCGACCTCCCGCCCGAGGGTAGAGCGGCGGGTGAACGCCTCTTCCATCTGAGGCAGGGGACGAGGAGCGCCCAGGAGTTCGCCCTGGAGTTTCGGACCCTGGCTGCCGGCGCGGGATGGAACGACAGGGCACAGATCCACCATTATAGCTGCAATCTGTGCGAGGACGTCTATTTACATTTACATTTACGTCATTTAGCAGACGCTCTTATCCAGAACGACTTACAGTAGTGAATGCATACATTTAATTTCATTTTCATGCATTTTTTTTGTACTGGCCCCCTGTGGGAATCGAACCCACAACCCTGGCATTGCACACACCATGCTGGCGTTGCAAACGTCCATCGGGAGTTGGTCTGCAGAGACACCACTCTCACGTTCGACCAGCTGGTGGACCTGTCCATCCGGCTGGATAACTTGCTGGCTACCCACGGATGTTCAGATCGGAGTCTGTTGGTTCCATCCCCCCGCACCCCCTCTCCGATACCCATGGAGCTGGGAGGGGCGATACACAAGGAGACCGGAGGGGGTTCCAGCTCATACACCATCTGTGGCCACAGAGGTCACACTGCCAGTCAGTGCCGGGTTAGTTCCTCTGGGTATCGAGGCAGCAGGCAGAGTGCTCTGGCGTCACCCCAGGTGAGCCGGCACCATTCTCACCCAGAGCCCTCTGTTGCACATATGTTTGTGTATGTCACTTTTCCTGAGTTTTCCCCGCATTCACAGCATAAGGCGCTCGTCGATTCAGGTGGAGCTGGGAATTTTAAAGATAGATCATTCGCCCATAGTTTAGGGATCCCCATTGTTCTCGTGGCTGTGCCCTTAACCGTTCAGGAGAGAATAAGGAGAGAATTAGTCTCTTCCTTATTGACTCTACTGCGTTTCACGTGGTGCTAGGCCTACCCTGGTTAGCTTGTCATGACCCCACTGTTTCTTGGCCACAGAGGGCTCTCACGGGGTGGTCGCGAGTGTGCTCGGGGAGGTGTTTAGGGGTTTCCGTTGGTGCTACTACGGTGGAAAGTCCAGACCAGGTCTCCACCGTGCGCATTCCCCCTGAATATGCCGTTTTGGCTCTCCTCCAAAAAGAAGGCGACTCAATTACCACCCCATCGACGGGGCGATAGTGCGATAAATCTCCTGGTAGACGCTGCACTTCCCAGGAGTCATGTGTATCCCCTCTCACAGGCGGAGACGGAGGCTATGGAAACATATGTCTCCGAATCCCTGCGTCAGGGGTACATTCGGTCCTCCACTTCACCCGCCTCCTCGAGTTTCTTTTTTGTGAAGAAGAAGGAGGGAGGTCTGCGCCTGTGAATTGACTATTGGGGTCTGAACCAGATCACTGTGAGGTATAGTTACCCGCTACCACTCATAGCCAGAGCAATTGAGTCAATGAACGGGGCGCGCTTCTTCACCAAACTAGATCTCAGGAGGGCTTACAACCTGGTGCATATCCGGGAGGGAGACGAGTGGAAGACAGCTTTCAGTACCACCTCTGGGCACTATGAGTACCTCGTCATGCCGTATGGGTTGATGAATGCGCCATCAGTCTTCCAAGCCTTTGTAGACAAGATTTTCAGGGACTTGCACAGGCAGGGTGTAGTGGTGTACATTGATGATATTCTGATATACTCCGCTACATGCGCCGAGCATGTATCCCTGGTGCGCAGGGTGCTTGGTCGCCTGTTGGAGCATGACCTGTATGTCAAGGCTGAGAAATGCCTGTTCTTGCAGCAGTCCGTCTCATTCCTAGGGTATCACATTTCCACCTCAGGGGTGGAGATGGAGTGACCACATTTCAGCCGTGCGTAATTAGCCGACTCCCACCACGGTAAAGGAGGTGCAGTGGTTCTTAGGGTTTGCCAACTACAACCGGAGGTTTATCCGGGGTTTTGTTCAGGTAGCGGCTCCCATTACCTCACTGCTGAAGAGGGGCCCGGTACGTTTGCAGTGGTCGGCTGAGCCGGACAGGGCTTTTAGTCACCTGAGGGCTCTGTTTATCTTGGGTCCCGTGCTGGCCCATCCGGATCCCTCTTTGGCGTTCATAGTGTTCATAGTCCGAGGCTGGGATAGGAGCTGTGCTCTCGCAGCGCTCGGGTACGCCACCGAAGCTCCGCCCCTGTGCCTTCTTCTCGAAGAAGCTCAGCCTGGCGGAGCAAAACTATGACATGGGGGACCGGGAGCTGTTGGCTGTCGTCAAGGCCTTGAAGACATGGAGGCATTGGCTTGAGGGGGCTAAACACCCCTTTCTCAACTGGACTGACCACCGCAATCTGGAGTACATCCGGGCAGCAAGGAGACTGAACCTTCGCCAGGCGAGGTGGGCCATGTTTTTCACCCGTTTTGTGTTCACCCTTTCCTACAGACCAGGCTCCCAGAACGTGAAGGCAGACGCATTGTCCCGGCTGTATGACACAGAGGTGTGGCCCTTGGATCCCACTCCCATTCTCCCCGCCTCCTCCCTGGTGGCGCCGGTAGTGTGGGAGCTGGACGTGGACATTGAGCAGGCGTTACGTGCAGAGCACGCTCCCGTCCAGTGTCCCGCTGGGCATCTGTACGTCCCGTCTGCTGTTCGTGACCGGTTGATCTATTGGGCCCACACGTCACCCTCCTCTGGTCATCCTGGGATCGGTCGGACAGTGCGCTGTTTGAGTGGGAGGTACTGGTGGCCTACCTTGGCTAAGGACGTGAGGGTTTATGTTTCCTCCTGCTCGGTGTGCGCCCAGTGTAAGGCTCCTAGGCACCTGCCCAGAGCGAAGCTACACCCCTTACCCGTTCCACAATGGCCTTGGTCGCACCTGTCGGTAGATTTTCTTACCGATCTTCCCCCCTCACAGGGTAACACCGCGATCCTGGTCGTTGTGGTTCGGTTCTCTAAGTCCTGTCGTCTCCTCGCTCTGCCCGGTCTCCCCACGGCCCTACAGACTGCGGAGGCCTTGTTTACGCACCACTTCCGGCACTACGGGGTGCCTGAGGATATAGTGTCTGATCGAGGTTCCCAGTTCACGTCTAGGGTCTGGAGGGCGTTCATGGAATGTCTGGGGGTCTCAATCAGCCTTACTTCAGGGTTTCACCCCCGAGAGTAATGGTCAGGTGGAGAGAGTAAACCAGGATGTGGGCAGGTTTCTGAGGTCCTATCACCAGGACCGGCTGGGGGAGTGGGCGGCATTCGTGCCCTGGGCCGAGATGGCCCAGAACTCGTTTCGCCACTCCTCCACTAACCTCTCTCCCTTCCAGTGCGTACTGGGGTAGCAGCCGGTTCTGGCGCCTTGGCATCAGAGTCAGACCGAGGATCCTGCGGTGGACGACTGGTTCAGGCGCATGGAGGAGACATGGGAAGCTGTCCGTGTTCACCTTCAGCAGGCCATGCTGCGCCAAAAAGAGAATGCAGACCGTCACCGCAGTGAGGCCCCGGTGTTCGCACCGGGGGACCGGGTCTGGCTCTCAACCCGAAACCTGCCCCTCCACCTACCCTGCCGGAAGCTGGGTCTGCGGTTTGTGGGGCCATTTTGGACATCGAGGGGGCCCTGGTGTACTCCGTTCGTTCCATACTGGATTCAAGGCGTCGGGTGAGGGGCCTTCAGTATCTCGTGGAGGGGCAGGGGTACAGTCCGGAGGAAAGGTGCTGGGTTCCGGTCGAGGACATGTTGGACCCTTCAATGCTGCTGGAGTTCCACCGTCTTCGTCCGGATCGCCCTGCGCCTCGCCCTCCGGGTCGCCCCCGAGGCTGGTGTCGGCGCGCTGCTGGAGCCGCGTGTCAGGGGGGGGTACTGTCACGACTTCTGCCAAAGTTGTTTCCTCTCCTTGTTAGGGCTGTGTTTGGTGGTCGGCGTCGCTGGTCTTCTAGCCATCATCGATCCACTTTCATTTTCCATTTGTTTTGTCTTGTCTTCACACACACCTGGTTTCAATTCCATCATTACATGTTGTGTATTTAACCATCTGTTCCCCCCCATGTCCTTGTCCGGAATTGTTTATTGTAGTGCTTGTGCACGTTATGCTGGTGCGTAACGGGTTTTATTTGCCCATTGATTTATTGTACTGTTAACGGTGGTTTTATTTATTAAACTGTGCCGTTGTAAATCAGTTTTGCTCTCCTGCGCCTGACTTCTCTGCCGCCAGTACGCACCCCCCTACACTGTCGAATAAACAGGTCTTTGGATCCATCCAGTAGTCAACTTTCTTTTACATCGGTGGTACAGTAGTAAAGGTGCATGGGTAAAATCACTGGGGAAGACAAGCCAGGAGAAAAAAGCCTTATTGCAACTTACACTACCGTTCAAAAGTTTGGGGTCACTTAGAAATGTCCTTGTTTTTGAAAGAAAAGCAAAGTTTTTGTCCATTAACGTAACATAAAATTGATCAGAAATACAGTGTAGACATTGTTAATGTTGTAAATTACTATTGTAGCTGGAAACGGCAGATTTTTTATGGAATATCTACATAGGCGTACAGAGGCCCATCAGCAACCATCACTCCTGTGTTCCAATGGCACGTTGTGTTAGCTAATCCAAGTTTATCATTTTAAAAGGCAAATTGATCATTAGAAAACCCTCTTGCAATTATGTTAGCACAGCTGAAAACGGTTGTGTTGATTAAAGAAGCAATTAAACTGCCATTCTTTAGACTAGTTGAGTATTTGGAGCATCAGCATTTGTGGGTTCGATTACAGGCTCAAAATGGCCAGAAACAAAGGACTTTCTTCTGAAACTCGTCAGTCTATTATTGTTCTGAGAAATGAAGGCTATTCCATGCGAGAAATTGCCAAGAAACTGAAGATCTGGCACAACGCTGTGTACGCCTTCCCTGTGGCTCAGTTGGTAGCGCATGGTGTTTGCAACGCCAGCACGGTGTGTGCAACGCCAGGGTTGTGGGTTTGATTCCCACGGGGGGCCAGTACAATTTTTATTTATTTTTTTATGCATGAAATGAAAATGAAATCTATGAAATCTATGTATTCACTACTGTAAGTCGCTCTGGATAAGAGCGTCTGCTAAATTACTAAAATGTAAATGTAAAATGTGTACTACTCCCTTCACAGAACAGCGCAAACGGCTCTAACCAGAATAGAAAGATGAGTGGGAGGCCCCGGTGCACAACTGAGCAAGAGGACAAGTACATTAGAGTGTCTAGTTTGAGAAACAGACGCCTCACAAGTCCTCAACTGCAGCTTCGTTAAATAGTACCCGCAAAACACTAGTCTCAATGTCAACAGTGAAGAGGCAACTCCGGGATGCCTGTCCTGTGTCTGTGTTCTTTTGCCCATCTTAATCTTTTCTTTTTATTGGCCAGTCTGAGATATGGCTTTTTTTTGCAACTCTGCCTAGAAAGCCAGCATCCCAGAGTCGCCTCTTCACTGTTGACATGGAGACTAGTAACCCTAACCCTAACCCTAAAATCACTACTCTCACGAATATCACTACTCACTCTACCATCACTACTATCACCACCTTCACTACTCTCACGAATATCACTAAATAACTACTCTCACTACTATCACTACTCAATACTCTCATTAGTATCACTACTCTCACTATTCTCACTACTATCACTCCTCTCACCACTCTCACCATTCTCACTACTATCACTACTCTCACCACCCTCAATACTCTCACTACTCTCAATATAATCACTACTCTCACTACTCTCACTACTATCATTACCTTTACAACTCTCACTAATATCACCACTCTCACTACTATCATTACTCTCACCACTCACACAAATAACACCTCTCTCATTACTCTAACTACTCTCACTACCATCACTTCTATCACTTCTAACACTCCTCTCACCACTCTTATTACTATCACTACTATCACTTCTCTCACTACTCTCATCAATCTCATTACTCTCACTAATATCATTCATCTCACCACTTGCGCTACTCTCACTACCCTATCCACTATCACTTCTATAACTACTATGACTACCCTCACAACTATAACTACTCCTCTCAGTACTCTCAGTACTCTCACTACTATCACTACTCTTTCCTATCTTCCCATTCTCACTACTCTCACTACTCTCACCATCCTCACTACTCTCACTTCTATCTTTACTCTGATTCCTCTCAGAAATATCACCACTCTCACTATTCTCACTACTCTCACCACTCTCAGTCTTCCCACCACTATCACCACTCTCACTACTATCAGAACTCTCACCACCCTCACTGCTCTCACTACTATCACTACTCTCAGTTCTATAACTACCCTCACTACTATCACTATTCTCACTACTGTCACCATTATCATTACTCTCACCACTATCACTACTCTCACTACTATCACTACTCACAACTCTCACTGCTCCTCTCACTACTATCACTACTCTCACTGCTATAAACACTCTCACTACTCTCATTACTCTCACGACCCTCACTACTATCACTACTCTCACTACTCTCATTACTCTCACTACTCTCACTTCTCTCAATACTATAAATACTCTCACTACCTTCACTACTATCACTACACTACTTTCACTACCTTTACAACTCTCACTAATATCAGTACTCTCACTACTATCATTACTCTCACCATTCTCACTACTCTCACTAATCTCACTACTAACATATCTATCACTTCTATCACTACTCTCACTACTATCACTACTATAATTACTATAATTACTCTCACTTCTCTCACCACTCTCACTACTCTCACTAACATCACTACTATCATTACTCTCATTACTCTCACTAATATCACTTTCTCTCTACTATCACTACCTTTACAACTCTCACTAAAATCACCACTCTCACTAATATTATTACTCTCAACACTCTCACTACTATCACAACTGTCACTTCTCTCACTCGTATCACTACTTTCACTACTCTCTCTGCTCTCACTACTATCATTACTTTCACTACTCTCACTACTCTCACTACTATCAACACCCTCACCACTCTCACTACTCTCACCACTCTAATTACTCACATTACTCTCACTACTTTCACTAATATCACCACTCTCACTACTATCATTACTCTCACTACTCTCATTACTCTCACTACTCTCACTTCTATCACTTCTATCACTACTCTCATTTCTCCCACAACACTCACTACTCTCACTACTCTCACTACTATCATTACTCTACTCTCACTAACATCACTGCTCTCACTACTATCATTACTCTCACCACTCTCACTACTCTCACTACAATCATTATTCTCATTTCTCTCACTACTCTCACAACCCTCACTACTCTCACTACTCTCACTACTATCATTACTCTACCCTCACTAACATCACTGCTCTCACTACTATCATTACTCTCACCACTCTCACTACTCTCACTACAATCATTATTCTCATTTCTCTCACTAACATCACTACTCTCTCTACTATCAGTACCTTTACAACTCTCTCTATTGTCACTACTCTCACTACTATCATTACTCTCAACACTCTCAATACTCTCACTATTATCACTCCTCTCACTACTATCACTACTATCACTTATATAACTACTCTCACAACTCTCACTGCTCCTCTCACTACTATCATTACTCTACTCTCACTAACATCACTGCTCTCACTACTATCATTACTCTCACCACTCTCACTACTCTCACTACTCTCACTACTATCACTACTATCACTTATATAACTACTCTCACAACTCTCACTGCTCCTCTCACTACTATCACTACTCTCACTGCTATCAACACTTACACTACTCTCACTACTCTCGCCACTCTCATTATTCTCACTACTATCACTACTATCATTACTCTCATTAATCTCACTGATATCACTACTCTCACTAAAATTATTACTCTCACCACTCTCACTACTCTCACTACACTCACTACTTTCACTACTCTCAATTCTATCACTACTATCACTACTATCATTACCCTCACCATCCACACTACTTTCACTTCTATCTTTACTCTCATTCCTACCATGAATATCACAGCTCTCAATATTTTCATAACTGTCACCACCCTCACCACTCTCACTACTATCACACTATAACTACTCTCAATGCTATCGCTACTCTCAGCACTCTCACTACTCTCACCACTCTCATTACTCTCACTAGTCTCTCTACTATCACTGCTCTCACTACTCTCACTACTATCACGACTATCACTACCCTCACAACTCTCTTCTCCTCTCACTACATTAACTACTCTCACTGCTATTGCTACTCTCACTCTCACTACTCTCACCACCCACACTACTCTCACTACTCTCACTATTCTCACCACTCTCACTACACTCACTACTCCCATCATACCTGGTGGGAGGAGTGATAAGTCCTGTTGGATTGAAGTAGGACAGAACAATGGAAACTCTGTTTCTCTGTTTTCATCACACAATATTTCCTTCTCTCCTCGCCCCGCCTCCATACTCTAGCCCTCAACACATTGCTCACAAAGAGGGTAAAAAACATCATTGTAATTAAACCAGACTGGGCTATTAATTAAATCTTGTGCGGGCTAATTAGGGAAATTATCTATGAAGCAAATGCAATCTTTGCAGATGTTTTTGCTGAGCCTTTGTGTTAGTGAGAGAGAGAGTGTGTGAAAGTGAGGAGAAGAGGAGGGGAGCAAAGGGGAGAGGAGGGTGAATCTAAGGGCTTGGTCATCCATTGCTCCAATGTAATTTCCTCCAATAGTCCAGTATAGCCATTTTCATTAAAGGCTGAATTGAAAGTGTAATGCAATTAAGGGACAGGCTGTTTCTCAGCACTCACTGTGTAGCCTGAGGTCTCTCTGTGTGTGTGTGTGCGTGTGTGTGTGTGTGTGTGTGTGTGTATGTGTGTGTGTGTGTGTGTGTGTGTGTGTGTGTGTGTGTGTGTGTGTGTGTGTGTGTGTGTGTGTGTGTGTGTTGGGGTGAAAGGCTATCACCTCTCTCTCACTCCCTGTACCCAGGTGCCATCCCAGAAGATTCCATTGGCCTGTGTTGTTTGGTAGGTGGACAGCTCTGTCAGAGGCAGATGGTGTGATACAGAGTCCAACAGAGTTAGAGCAGTGAGAGTAGAGATATTGTCATAATAGTGCTAGTGTGATAGTAGTGATAGTAATGAGAGTAGTGAGAGTAGTGAGAATAGTGAGAGCAGCGATAGTAGTGATAGTAGTGAGAGTAATGATAGTAGTGAGAGTAGAGAGAGTAATGAAAGTAGTGAGAGAAGTGATAGCAGTGATAGTAATGAGAGTAGTGAGAGAAGTGATAGTAATGAGAGTAGTGAGAGTAGTGAGAGAAGTGATAGTAGTGAGAGTAGTGAGAGAAGTGATAGTAATGAAAGTAGTGAGAGAAGTGATAGCAGTGATAGTAATGAGAGCAGTGAGAGTGGTGATAGTAGTGAGAGTAGTGAGAGAAGTGATAGTAATGAGAGTAGTGAAAGTAGTGAGAGAAGTGATAGTAGTGAGAGTAGTGAGAGTCGCGATAGTAATAGTAGTGAGAGTAATGATAGTAGTGAGACTAGTGAGAGTGGTGATAGATGTGAGACTAGTGAGAGTAGGGATAGTAGTGAGAGCAGTGATAGTAGTGAGAGTAGTGAGGGTGGTGGGAGTGGTGGGAGTAGTGAGAGTGGTGAGAGGAATGAGAGTAAGGATAGATGTGAGAGTAGTGAGGGTGTTGAGAGTAGTGATAGTGGTGAGAGTAGTGATAGTGGTGAGAGTGGGGAGAGTAGTGATGGTAGTGAGAGTAGTGATTGTATTGATGGTAGTGAGAGTAGTGAGGGTGGTGAGAGTAGTTATAGTAGTGATAGTAGTGAGAGTAGTGATAGTGGTGAGAGTAGTGAGAGTAATGACAGTAGTGAGAGTAGTGAGGGTGGTGAGAGTAGTGATAGTAGTGATATTAATGAGAGTAGTGAGAGTAGTGAGAGTAGTGAGGGTGGTGAGAGTAGTGAGAGTAGTGAGAATGGTGAGAGTAGTGAGAGTAGTGATATTAGTGAGAGCAGTGTGTGGTGAGAGTTCTGATTGTAGTGAGAGTAGTGAGAGTTCTGATTGTAATGAGAGTAGTGAGAATAGTGAGAGTAGTGATGTTATATCACCTAATCTCCATCCCCTATAGCTCTAACTCGATGCTCAAAATATGTGCTCTAAGTACACTCACACACACACACGTACACACTCACACACACACGCACACGCACCCAACGCTAATCAGTATATATCACCTCATCTCCTTCCCCTAAAGGCTATCTCTAACTATGTGTGTACTCACCCAGACCCAGCTCACCTCTCACCTAGTATTCTGTGCATTGGGAGACAACAATCTGGTGCTGGTATGAGGCTGAATGTGCACACAGAGATATGAAGTTAATTAAACTGCCAATCCCTCTGAGGACTATGACAATCTCAGGAATCTGCCTGTGGTCGGGCTCGAAACACATGTATTATGAAGTTAAATTCAATTGAATGTTGATTATGCTTTTTATGTGAAGTTGAAGCCAACAAACAACAACAGTGACAGACCAAGACATTAGCCGCATATTTGTGTAACAGAGCTGGTTCAGTGATGAGTAAACTTGCTTGGGACCTGAAGACTTGCGTTAGCTCCCTGTGCCTAATGCCCTAGGCTTTAGTCCAGCGTGAAAACACAGTCTTGTGGCACGAAGCAGAAGCTCAAACCCAGTTTGTCAATTTACTTTCATTTTCACTCATTTCATTTCAGTTGTGAATAACTGCAGTCCTCTGAGCGCAATCAGAAACTGTTTGCTTTTTTTTTTTACCCATGACCCCCTTAAGGATAGCGCCAGGAGGGGGCCAGGGGGAGTGGAAGAAAATCAATGCAGTTAAAAGAATGAACAGTGAAACACAGCGAACAAATAGCATCAATCAATGAATGTGTCAGTCCTGAAAGTGAGACACTGTGACTGTTTTTACTGCGCACATTGACAAATGCATTCAGTCATTCATGGGTGGAATTGACGAGATGAGAAAACAGCGATAAAGTAGCTGTGATGTTGTTGGTCTGCCGAGGGGACTGGCTGCGCAATCACAGTCTGTCATTAAGGCTGCGTTTAGACATGGTAGCTCAATTCTGATCTTTTTTTCACTAATTGGTATTTTGATCGATCACATAATATCTTTTCATGTCAGATCTTTTTCAGAGCTGATCTGATTGGTCAAAGTACGAATTAGTGGAAAAAAGATCAGAATTAGGCTGCCTGTCTAAATGCAGCCTACGTTTGTCTGTTAAAGCTGATGAATACTGATGAGGGCAAGATACTAACATGTGTTGGTTTCGTCAATAAATAACAAGTACTTAGTACTAAGTCAAGACTTCCATTGTTTGACTTCAATGAGTTGAACATTTACTGTCTTTCAGTATTGTAGACTTGACAACTCATGATGTAAATAGGACTTTATGAATAAATGTGGTTGATTGATTGATTGATTGACTGATTGATTGATTGGTTGATTGGTTGATTGTTGATTGGTTGGTTGGTTGATTGATTGGTTGCTGGGTTGCTGGGTTGATTGGTCGATTGGATGATTGGTTGGTTGATTGATTGGTTGGTTGATTAATTGATTGATAAAAGAAGCAACAGACATAAAACAATGTCAGAAACAGAGCCAGAAGCAGAAAGATAATGGCTTCAACAAAATGATGATGAGAAGCTGAAATCAAATTATTGTGGTAACCGTGTCTCTAGTCATGAATCGATGAATTCCACTGTGTTCAATTATGCCATATGACTTGTGTGATGAGAAATTACCGCTGCATACAATGTACTGTAAATCTCATCATTCCAACATAATCAAGCCATGAAATTGCATAAACAATAGGGCAGCTGACTATGTATAGTAATTTCACAAATCGTTCCACACAGATAAAGAATGTATAGACAGAGCATGTACCACCATCGAAATATAATTTCCAGAACAGACATCGACATTCAAGTCAATGTGCCATGATATGTAATTCTGTTTCTATGTGGACCACTCCACATTCATTTAGCCTTTGAAGATGAAATATCAACAAATAAATGTAGAACTTGCAGAGTTTTAAAAACCAAGGTTGCTCTCCAGCAAAACTATCATTGAATAAATATTGCTGTTACTTTTGGGGTGCTGTTCAGCCTTGTGTAGATCGATGTTTCAATTTATTTTAACAATTTGGAGTTGGTGAGGGAAATGAGTAACAGTGAGAGTCACAGTGCAAAGTTTCTTATGAAACTGTTCACAAACTGCTGAGCTTCAATACTGAAAATACTATTCAAAACACAGATGCATGTTGTGTTGTAGCTCTCCTCCTCCTCCTCCCTCCTCCTCCACCCTCCACCTCCCCCATCATGCATCTCTCCCTCTACTCCACCTCCCCCATCATGCCCCTCTCCCTCTCCTCCAACCTCATCATGCATCTCTCCCTCTCCTCCACCCTCCTCCCCATCATACCCCTCTCCCTGTCCTCCACCCTCCTCCCCATCATGCCCCTCTCCCTCTCCTCCACCCTCATCATGCATCTCTCACTCTCCTCCACCCTCCTCCCCATCATGCCCCTCTCCTCCACCCTCCACCTTCCCTCACCATGTCCCTCTCCCTCTCTCTTTCCTAGCTCCCCCTGAGATGTGTCCTGTTCCAGGGAATGGGAAGGGAATACAGCTGCTTCTGCTTCCACATCTTCCATCTACAAACGCCTCCCCCCTGCCTCCCCCTGCCTCCCTCCCGCCTTCTCCCTGCCTAGCCATCTCCAACTGCCTCCCTCCTGCCTCCCACTGCCTCCCCCTGGCTCCTCCCTGCCTCCCCACAGGCTTCCTTAAAAACTATCTTTAATAGGATTTGATGCCTGAGGCAGGGAGGCTGGGATGCAGGAAGGCACGATGGGTTGTTTGTACAAAGGTGAGACGTTTGTTTCAGGATGATATGCACGCTACCTCCAGGGGGGAGAAAGCCAACATACCAGCTGCTCTGCCAATAACCTAGCTGTCTGTCTCTGTACTGGATTCAGTTGTCTGGATGGTGAAAACCAAGGGGCAATTGACACACAGTCAATGGATAGGTGTAATAACATTATCCATAGGCTACTGTACTGTCATAGGTGTATAGGTGTTTAACACAATAACTATTTCATAGTTGATATACAGTATCAGGATAAAGGTAAGACCCAGATGCAGACTGTGTCGAAGTAACAATGTTTATTACAGCAACAGGGGCAAAGGTACAGCACGGCAGGCAGGCTCAGGATCAGGGGCAGGCAGAGTGGTCAGGCAGGTGGGCTCAGAGTTAGGACAGACAAGGGTCAAAACCAGGAGGACGAGAAAAGAGACTGGAGAAAAGCAGGAGCGGATACAAAAAACACTGATTGACTTGACAAACAAGACAAACTGGCAACAGACAAACGGAGAACAAAGGTATAAATACACAGGGGATAATGGGGAAGCTGGGAAACACCTGGAGGGGGTGGAGACAAGTACACAGTCAGGTGAAACAGATCAGGGTGTGACAGTACAGTATGTTGTATCATGGTTCACATTCATGCTCCCCAGCAGGGCATATTGCACAAAATCATTGAACCTTTTTGAAGCCCTCAAGTATCCCTAAACCTCTATGACGTGATGTCATATATAACGTCAATGACTTCTTGGCCTCGATAGTGGTGATAATGTCTGTTATTTTGTCAATTGGATTCAATAAAGCAATTTCCTGAACAAACACATCGGGGACATGTTTCCTTGTGTAATGCGTGTAGTGACGCCATGAGTAATGCACCAGCAACCGGTGGATTGGAAAGACATACTTGACCTTTTTGACAGCATTGTCTAAACATTTCCCTGGCGCTGTAATCACATAAGATGAGGTCAGTGATGCCGGGAGCATCATGCGGTGTCCAATCATGTCTGAACAGAGGAGTTCACAGGGAGGTGAAATGGCTAATAACCGCCCCAGGCTAACTCCAGCCAGGCTAACTCCTCTAACGCCCTCCCTGCTGGGACTGACTGACTGACGCTGGCTGGACACACACACACACAGACACACACTGGACACATGCATTGGACAAACTCACTGGACACACACACTGGACACACACACATGCATGCTGGACAAACACCCATACATGCTGGACAAACACACGCTGGACACATACACACACACGCTGGACACACACGCTGGACACACACACACGCTGGACACACGCTGGACACACAAACATGCTGGATACACACAAACATACTGGACACACACATACATGCTGGACACACACACGTGTTGGACACACACATGCTGGACACACTTAAACTCCCACCAGACAATAACACTTCTGTCCAGGAGTGGATCCTGCCATTGATTTCATGTGTGTATCCAGGGCTGGTGTGTGTCTAGGTTCTCATCTAAGGGGTGGAGACTGTCAGAGAAAAGACACACTGTGGTTCTGTATAAAGAGATATAGAGGGAAGAGATAGGCAGGTGTGTGTGTGTGTGTGTGTGTGTGTGTGTGTGTGTGTGTGTGTGTGTGTGTGTGTGTGTGTGTGTGTGTGTGTGTGTGTGTGTGTGTGTGTGTGTGTGTGTGTGTGTGTGTAAGGTTTTTGGGGTGAGCCGTAGCCATTCAACTGTGTCCACTCTCCCAGAAATGAATGTTTTGAGTTATTCAACTGAAGATGATATAGTGTACCTTCAGCAGTCTCTCTTTCTCTGTCTTTGTGTCTTTCTCCCTCCTGCTGTTAGTAGGAGGTACAGCAGTAACACAATGGCATTCTCATTGTGAACCTACAACCTTTTTTTTCAAATAATGTCAAAGGAAAAACTTTTAACATTCACTGGCAAATTACTGGCTCCATCTATGAAGAGTGAGAGTGGTTCCATGTGTCCAGTCCATACAGCAGGCTGAGAAGGCTTCAGCATTTCAATAATGTCTAGGCACTGCTTAGAAATGCATTATGTATGTTTTATGAATGTGTTATGAAGGCCTTATGTACAGTAGGTACCCGTCAAATAAAATGTTGCCAGAGCTACAATATTCACTATAAATATTCCTATAAATTCCTATAAAGGTCCCTTGTGTAGTGTATGCTGGCTGCTGCTGGTAGGCGAGGGGTTAAGAGGGATATATCCCCCCTCCCTTTCTCTGGTGTGGCACCAACGGTCTTCACTGAATGAGCCTAGTGTCCTGCTTTGTGCCCACCATCCCCTAAATCTTGGTGCTGTCACGGCTGCTTGGAGAGGAGACTGTACCGCCTGGGCTGCTGGAGGAGACCCAGCCTTAGTCCCTGTCTCTGGCTTTATCTCTCTGACATGCCTGGTCTCTATGCGTGTGTGTGTGTGTGTGTGTGTGTGTGTGTGTGTGTGTGTGTGTGTGTGTGTGTGTGTGTGTGTGTGTGTGTGTGTGTGTGTGTGTGTGTGTGAGAGAGAGAGAGAGAGGGGGGTTCATGTGTGTGTCTGCATAAATATATGTGTTTGTGTGTTTGTATGCTAGTATCTGCTGTACTGTGCTTATATTTAGCTGGATATAAGGATGTGCCTGTCTCTGGGTTATAACCAGCACATCAGTGCCACCAGTTGTCAGTAGGTTGTTACTACAGTAATAGAGCTGAGGTCTGAGGTGAGGCTGCTCTGCTCTCTCTTCTCAGCCCACGTATCAGCGCAGCACACTTGGATCTGTCTCACAGCCCCTCTGCTTCTGCCTGGAGAGGAGATTAGCAGAATGTGTCTCTTTCTTTCTCTCCCTATCTCTCTCCCTCTGTCTCTCCATCCTTTTCTCTCACTCTCTTTCTCCATTGCACGCTCCTAAAATGCATGACTTCCCTCCCAGCCACAGGGTGCTTTCGTCCAATCATGCACACTTGCCCCTTGTAGCTAAGAAGCTTGTTTTCCAAAATAACTGCTGCCCTTTCTTAAAGGGGTGGTGCAGAACTTATTTGGACTCAATAGGATTTTAACAATGAACAGACAGTCTGAAAAACAATCTAAAGTACATACATTGAATTTTGTACCACTCTCAAGAGACAACACTCTAAACACTTATGAATTTCCATGACTGTTTAGAGTGTGTACTCATGGCTAGCATCTATTACTGTAAATATGTATATACAGTATTCCTGTATATTTCTCAGACTGTTCTCAGACTGCAAAAGAATAACATGTTTACGCTTCTTCAAGAACTGGCTTCCCAGATGGAGGTCTCTTGGTGTCTGTTCATGTGTGGTCAGGTGAGGGTTTACAGAGAGGTCAGGTCAGGGGTTAACTCTGTACGATTATAAATCCTCTCCTGGGGCATCATTTATAACCTTTGTGTCCATTTTACACTAATTATCTGCGTGTGCTATTTCTGAAAAGACTGCACATGCACAAAAATAATGAGATTTATAAACTCATTATTTTGGTGCTCCAGCACAACATACATGCACATGTTTCCCATTATAAATCAGACCTTTTGTTAAACTGAGTGCGCGTGAACAAGCATTATAACTGAATAATGCCCATCATTCACCTTTTATGGTGGCAACAACACCCTTATTTGCTGTATACTTTGGAAGTATTGGAATTAGGCCAAGACAGTACATCTAAAAGAAGTATCAATGGCAAACTTGATTCATGTCTTTGGAAGTGTTGGAAGAATGTTACATATTTTTTGCAGTGACATGTTCTGTACAGTATCTGACAGTTTCTGAAACACTCAAAAAATGAAAATTGTTGTGTACTTGTAAACCGATCGTTTTAATTCAATAATGTTTGGCATTTACTTTCTCCTAAACCTAAATTTGCTGCACTTCCCATGAATTCTGAAACATTGTCTACATTAGGACAGTGGTAGTCTGCACACTTTAAATTCAACTGTATGTAATAAACCGCACTCCCGTTTGGATGCATAGAGCAAAACCCTGGAATTATAATAGCCTATCTAATAGGGCCAGTTAAATGAGATGTCCTCATGGTAATTTGTTGTATGGCTACTTCAGGAATATGAACTCATCATGGCCAGAAAAGGTGCAATGGTTATGATTTGTATTTATTAAGGATCCCAATTAGTTCCTGCCAAGGCAGTAGCAACTCTTCCTGGGGTCCAGCAACATTAAGGTAGTTATATACAATTTAAAATATTACATGACATTCCATTTCATAACACATTACCCAATACATTTAGTGTGTTCCCTCAGGCCACTAGACCACTATCACATATTTACAATACAACATCCATGTGTACATGTGTGTATAGTGCATGTCTTATCATGTGTATGTGTGTCTGTGTCTGTGCCTGTGTGTCTCTTCACAGTCCCCGCTGTTCCATAGAGTTATTGCTATCTGTTTTTTGATCTGATTCTACTGCTTGCATCTAGGTTACGAGAAAAATTTGACATGACAGTATTCAGACGTAGCTTACAAACGTCAATGGAAAAGGTGAACAGTCTGTTCTACCACTAAACTGTTCTTCGGATAGGAGCGTATGGAGCAAAATACTTTAAATACCACTAGCTTATCTATTTACTGAAGTGTTCCCAATGAAATTAGTGATGGGATGAATGGTAGCCTATCTTGTTGTAGGCATATAGGCTATTTCACGAGTATGAAACCATCACAGTTAGAAAATGTATTCTGCAATGATCATGAAAATATATAGTTTTTTTAGAATGCAAAGATAAAATAATGGAATTTCGCTCTTCTCACTAACAGCAAATGACTACATCTTGTTATTATATTTAGCCAACCGTTTTTTTGTTATGAATAAGTCATCATATACAGTATTCCCCATTTGCCCAAGGCTACTAGACTACTTCTTGCAACGCAATACTCCAACCACTAGAAACTGTGTGTACGCGTGTGTCTAAAGTTTACGGGAGGATAAGTACATTCTCACATCAAGTTCAGTTTTTATAAATGCCAACTTTTGTGTGAAAACTGGCGCACGCATGTTTTGTGGCATATTTTGTGCGTATGGCAACGTTGAGAAATGAGGCCCCTGGTGTACGGATGAAGGAATATGTTCTCTCCGGATTCCTCATATATCAATGTGTGTCTGTCTGTGGAAGCCTGTCTCTCTCTCCCTCTCTTTTCCTTGGTTGCCTTTCACTCAGTCTCTCTCTCCATCTATTTCTATGTCTACTATGTCTCTCTGTCTGTACTAGCTTGATAGCATTGCTCTATTTCTGTGTTACTCTATCTGGCTGTCTCATTTATCTGAGTGCATTTCTGTTTGTCCACAACATATGTTCTCCTCTTTCTAACCTGGCTTCATGTGTCTTCCTGTTCCTGTCATAGACAGTGTGTGACAAAGAGAGAGAGCACATAATGGAACGGAAAACATATAGACGGAGGTACGGTGAAAGAAAGAGAAAGGGGCGACAGAGGGAAAAGAGAGAGAGAGAGAGAGAGAGAGAGAGAGAGAGAGAGAGAGAGAGAGGTGCACCTTTTGCAGTGCGGAAGCTGGGAAACACAGATTACAAATCCATGTTTGAAATGTCAGGAAATCTATATCGATGAGAGAGTGCAGTGAGTGTCCTCTCTCTCTTCCACTTGACATTGTGTGTAAAGCTGTGGAAGGGTGAAGGAAACATCTCTAAAATCATGTAATATGTTGGAGGTTGTTGTTGTTATTGAGTATTAGGCTCTCTCTTTTTTTCATGCGAGCTCATAATGCCGTGTATTTGTGTTCTTTGTCTTGGCACAAGCCTACGTGGGCAAAAAAAGTGCAAAAATACATTTCATTTCAAGTAATTATGTATAATTTCTTTGGTTTCCCCACTAAAAGGTTGGGATATTGTTAATGCAGACCTGTTCAGTTCAGATGGAGCAGGACTCAATCTAGAGCTCACTTCACTTTAGCAGCAGTGGCCTTGTCATTCATGCTAATAAAGCTTAAATCTGAGCAAAACAGAGCGGGGGAGGGAGAGAGGGAGAGAAACAGAGAGAGAGAGAGAAAGAGAGAGAGAGAGAGAGAGAGAGAGAGAGAGAGAGAGAGAGAGAGAGAGAGAGAGAGATGCATTTGGGTGTTGTCTCTCCAGGGTCAGAACTTTTAGTAGGAGGAAGGACAGTCAATGTCCCTCAGCTGGGTCTTATTTTCAAGATTATTATTTTGAACATTAACACATTAAACTCTGGCATATGGGACATTGGTCAGAACTATATTGAATGGAAAGAAAGTCTCTAAGGACTGGTTGCTTAACAGAACAGAGCTGGATAAAGTCGCTACCTGTTAGACACGCAAAACAATGCTAACAATAACAGATTCAATTAATTTTGGCCAAGAGATCTGTGGAATAGGTTTATAGTATTTATTACAATACAATACAATGTCATATTATCAATCCACAACATGGGCCTGGGAGCCTCACAGGGATATGGCTATACACAGTTCTCCCCAATTATCCATTTTTCTACTTCCCCAAATGTTTTTTTAAACATACAGGCACTGTCATTTAAATGTATAATCATAAAATGTATAAACACAAAATCTCAGGCTGTAACACAACAAAATGTGGAAAAAGTCAAGGATGTGTGAATACTTTCTGAAAGCACCATAGCCTGAGATTTTGTGTCACTGGCCTACAAACATTACCCCATAATGTAAAAGTGGAATGATTTTTACTAAATGTTTTTACTAAATTCATTAAAACTGAAAAGCTGAAATGTCTCAAGTCAATAAGTATTCAACCCCTTTGTTATGGCAAGCCTAAATAAGTTAATGAATAAAAATATGATTAACAAGTCACATAATAAGTTGCATGGACTCACACTGTAATAATAGTGTTAACATGATTTTTGAATGACTATCTCATCTCTGTACCCCACACATACAATGATCTGTAAGGTCCCTCAGTCGAGCAGTGAATTTCAAACACAGATTCAACCACAACGACCAGGGAGGTTTTCCAATGCCTCGCAAAGAAGGGCACCTATTGGTAGATGGGTAAAACAAAGATACAAAGATACATGCATCCTTCCTAACTGCTGGAGAGGAAGGAAACTGCTCAGGGATTTCATCATGAAGCCAATGGTGACTAAAACAGGCACAGAGTTTAATGGCTGCAATAGGAGAAAACTAAATACAAAGTGTCCTGAATACAAAGCGTTATGTTTGGGGAAAATCCAGCACAACACATCACTGAGTAACCACTCTTCATATTTTTAAGCATGGTGGTGGCTGCATTATGTTATGGGTATGCTTGTCATCGGCAAGGAGAAGGGAGTTTTTTTAGGATAAAAGAAACGGAATAGAGCTGAGCACAGGCAAAATCCTAGAGGAAAACCCAGTTCTGTCTGCTTTCCAACAGACACTGGGAGACAAATTCACCTTTCAGCAGGACAATAACACAAAATACAAGGCCAAATATACACCGGAGTCCACTTGAAAATCTATGTCAAGACTTGAAAATGGCTGTTTAGCAATGATCAACCACCAAGATGACAGAGCTTGAAGACTTTTTGAAAGTATAGTGTGCAAATATTGTACAATCCAGGTGTGCGAAGCTCTGAGAGACTTACCCAGAAATACTGACATCTGTAATCGCTGCCAAAGGGGATTCTAACATGCATTTACTTAGGGGTGTGAATACTTACGTAAGTTAGGTATTTCTGCATTTCTTTTTTAATACATTTGTAAAATCATTATGGGGTATTGTGTGTAGATGGGTGAGAACAAATATCAATTTAATCCATTTTGAATTCCGGCTGTAACAAAATGTGGAATAATTCAAGGAGTATGAAAACTTTCAGAAAGCACTGTACATGCATTTTTGGTATGGGAAACCAAGATATACCCATTGATTCTTGAAGAATATAACTTATAAATTCCTCATGAGCTTAGTTCAGTAGTCTTTTACCAAAACAGAGATGGGTTGATACACTTGTTATTGTTTCAATTAAGGACTCTAGCTTCAAGGTTTAAACCCAGCAATGTTTTCTCTCTGCCTCATGACAAAATGTGTAGAATTTCAGGAAATTATCTTGAAAACTGGAAAATCTTCTCTCCGAGGTCAAGATGCAGGCCTTTACTATGTTTGTTTACATTGCCCAAGACTTGGTTCATCTGACCGTGCAATGCCAAATTCATAGTAAAACTTCTTGTATGTATTTTTATGAGGGGTCCCTGATGAATTTGCTATCACCAAAGGGGTCCGGATCGGTGGAATGATGCAGAAATGGTTGTCCTTCTGGAAGGATCTCCCATCTTCACAGATGAACTCTGGAGCTCTGTCAGAGTGACCATTGGGTTCTTGGTCTGTAACAAGGGTCGTCTAAAGGAGACCAAGGCGCGTATAGTGCTCATTCTTTTCTTTAATGAAAAAATACTTCAACAAAACAACAAACGACCGACAACAGTTCCGTAAGGTACACTTGACAAAACGGAAAACAAACACTACTCAAAAGATAATCACCCACAAAACCCAGGAAGAAAAACCCCCGACTTAAATATGATCTCCAATCAGAGGTAACGAGGACCAGCTGTTTCCAATTGGAGATCAACCCAAAAAACAACAACATAGAAATAGAAAACATAGAAAAACACAAAACACACCCTGTCACGCCCTGACCTACTCTACCATAGAAAATCACATCTTACTATGGTCAGGACGTGACATGGTCACATCCCTGACGAAGGCCCTTCTCCCCCGATTGTTCATTTTGGCCAGGTGGTCAGCTCTAGGAAGAGTATTGGTGGTTTCAAACTTCTTACATTTAAAAATGATGGTGGACACTGTGTTCTTGGGGACATTCAATGCTGCAGAAATGTTTTGGTACTCTTTCCCAGATCTGTGCCTCGACACAATCCTGTCAGTTCTACGGACAATTCCTTTGACCTTATGGCTTGATTTTTGCTCTGACATTCACTGTCAACTGTGGGACCTTATATAGACAGGTGTGTGCCTTACCAAATCATGTCCTATCAATTGAATTTACCACAAGTGGACTCCAATCAAGTTGTAGAAACATCTCAAGGATGATCAATGAAACAGAATGCACCTCAGCTCAATTTCGAGTGTCATAGCAAAGGGTCTGAATAAGGTAAATAAGGTATTTGTTATTTTGTTTTTTTTATCTAAAAAACAATGCCCCATAATGCTTTGTCATTATGGGGTATTGTGTGTAGATTGCTGAGGAATTGTTTTTATTTAATCAATTTTAGAATAAGGCTGTAACGAAACAAAATGTGGAAAAAAGTCAAGGGGTCTGAATACTTTCCGAAGGCACTGTATGTGCATTGTGAGACATACTGTTCATAAGGGTGTACATATGGAGTATGCGAACCATACGAAGCAGGACATGACAGACAATGTTCAATGTTCTCCGTAGCACTCACTTCTGTAATCATGAAGTTCTTTTAGAGGCTGGTTATGGCATACATTAACTCCACCATCCCAGACACCCTAGACCCACTCCAATTTGCATACCGCCGCAACAGATCCATATATGATGTAATCTCAATTGCTCTCTACACTGCTCTCAAACACCTAGATAAGAGGAATACCTATGTGAGAATGCTGTTCATTAACTACAGCTCAGGGCTCAACACCATTGTCCCCTCCAAGCTCATCACCAAGTTTAGGGGTCTGGGTCTGAACACCTCTGTCTGCAGCTGGATCCTGGACTTCCTGAAGGGCCGACGCCAGGTGGTGAGGGTAGGTTGAGAGCTTTAAGTTCCTCGGTGTCCAAATCACTAAAGACTTACAACGGTACAAACACATGGCCACAGTCATGAAGAAGACGCGACAGCGCCTCTTCCCACTCAGAAGTTTGAAAAAGTTAGGCATGGACCCACAAATCCTCAAAAAGTTCAAAAGCTGTACCATTGAGAGCATTTTGACTGGCTGTATCACTGCTTGGTATGGCAATAACACCGCCGTCGATCGCATGGCGCTACAGAGGGTGGTGCAGACAGCCCATCACTGGGACCGAGCTCCCTGCCATCCAGGACATCTATATCAGGCGGTGTGGTAGGAAGGCCTGGAAAATAGTTAAAGACTCCAACCACCCAAGCCGTAGACTATTCTCTTTGCTTCTGCACTGCAAGCGGTACAAGTGCATCAAGTCTGATACCAATAGGCTCTTGAACAGCTTCTATCCCCAAGCAATAAGACTGATAAATAGCTATCTGAGTTAACCTCGTATGTTCATTTTATTTGTATTTTTGCAGTGTCTCTATGCACACTCACAGGACCCTACACACTCACACTCACTCCATCATTTGCTCACTCACACATAATATGCACATACATTTATACTGACTCTATACAACTGCACACCCACGGACATGCAAGCTGCTGCTACTCTGTGGCCTAGTCACCTTACCCCTATACATATCTACCTCCATCACTACAGTATCCCTGCACATTGTAAATATGGTATTGAAACTGACCCTGTATATAGTATGCTTACTTACATATTGTGTTCTTCATTTTTCTCATGCGTTTTTTCTAGTATTAAATTGTTATTGATTATTGCACTGTTGGATTTTGAGTTTGCAAGAAATGCATTTCACTGTACTTGTGCACTTGAAACTTAACTGTGTGTGTGTGTGTGTGTGTGTGTGTGTGTGTGTGTGTGTGTGTGTGTGTGTGTGTGTGTGTGTGTGTGTGTGTGTGTGTGTGTGTATGTGTGTGTGTGTCTGTTCCTTTTCATGGGGGAGAACATTCATCATATACTGTAAATGATCCTAAAAGTGTTTAAGCAGCACTTTTTATTTCACAGTAAAGACTTCAGGTAAAAGATGTTTCGAATGACTAAATTAAAAGTGTTTCTTGTTCAGCACAGCATGTGCTCTAATCTAAAGTAATGAAAATAAAAGGCTTTCTGGGGCGGTGTGTGCTCTCATTTAAAGGAAGAGAGGGAGATGACGGGGAGTCTAAGCAGCAACTATAGATACATTTCACTTTACAGGGAACCATGGGGAGAGGAAGAGAGGGATGAAAGAGGGAGCGAAGGGGAGAGAGGGAGAGTGAGAAAGAGGGGAAAAGGCAAAGGAAAATCAATAAAGTCATCAAACATGAATTGAGCTCTGAAATGACTTAAGTCCCATCAGGATGGTGAGAGTGTGCAGGAGGTGAGGTGCAGTATAAGGACCTGAACACAGCTGACTTCTCAACGCCCTTCAGTAGAGATGACACTCAATCAGGCTGATCTAACCTTTACGTGCACCTCCAAGTCCAGAGCACAGAGACTAGCCACACTGCACTGAGGGGCTTTACTGTCCTCAACCCTGCTGCTCCCGTTCCTTCATTGTACCTGTCATATTATTCCCAAGAGAGAACCTCTCTCTCTCTCTCTCTCTCTCTCTCTCTCTCTCTCTCTCTCTCTGGGGAGTAATGCACTAATGTGTTTGTGTGACCTAAGACTGATCATCACCATGTTCTCCCCCTCTCTTTCCTCTCTCTCCTCTATTTAATCTCTCTACCCTTGTGTTCCCTCCATTTATACAATTCCCTGACTCACTTTCTTCCCACTCTACCCATTATCCTCTCTCCTCTTATTATCCTCTCTCCTCATCCCCACATCTCGGACTTGTTATATTACTTTGAGTTTCCTTGGGACCATGTGTTTGCTTGAGGGCAAGGTCATCCTCAGTGTTTAAACTGTGTTCATTTGGAATTGGGGAGGAACAACTGTAACACTGCATCTCCACACCCAATGAATAATGAGCAGAATGCAACATGATACTCCAGATGAGGCCTCTATATGACTTACATGTTCTTAGGATTCAGACAGCCTTCTCCCCATCTCCATTCTACACCGTGCATTCAGTATACAGCCAGACAGCCAGCCATTGTTGACTCGGCTAATAGGTTCCTCAAAGTGTTTGGGAGAAAGCGTTGATGAGTCAATATAAGCACTTTGCATAGCTAAACAAGCCCGGGAACTAAATCTGATCTGGGAATGCAGAGTATTGCTTTTCCCTCTGTTGTGTAAACTCCTCTCTCTTTCTGTATTGAGGTCCGTGTGCCCGCTCACATACCAAGGTCTATACCGCCTTTATGTGAGCAGAATACTGTAGTACACAGGTCTCACTCAACAAGCTATACCACCTGTATGCGAACAGAACACAGATAGAAGTGCATGTAACGTAACCTCTTGTAGCTCATTCAATGGGAGGCAGCGCTACAAAGACAGGGTTTGTCCTGTGAACATCTTTGATTAACTAAACTCTACTGAAGATCCATTCAGGTCTTACAACTGTGCTCTGTATCCTCAGGAATATGATGAAAGACAACCACTCTATTTTGTCCCTTCATTGAATACGTCACCCTTCCTAGGAGAGGGGCTGACCTTGATCATTTATTGTTAAGACCCTTGCTCCCTTCGGCCTAAACGTAGAGTCTGAAGCAATTCTTGTGATTATTGTGTTTTTACTATCCATTGTATATAATGTTTGTAGGCCTATGTAACCAAATCGTATCGATGATCGTATGCTATCCCGTCATGCTTTTTATATGTTCTATTTACAGTGCCTTGTTCAGACCCCTTGACTTTTTCCATATTTTGTTACGTTACAGCCTTATTCTAAAGTTGATTACCTTTTTTGTTTTCCTCATCAGTCTACACACAATACCCCATAATGACAAAGCAAAAACAGAAATGTTTGCAAATGTATTACTTAAAAAAACGGACATTTCACATTTACATAAGTATTCAGACCCTTTACTCACTGCTTTGTTGAAGGACCTTTGGCATCGATTACAGCATCGAGTCTTCTTGGGTATGACGCTACAAGCTTGGCACACCTGTATTTGGGGAGTTTCTCCCATTCTTCTCTGCAGATCCTCTCAAGCTCTGTCAGGTTGGATGGGAGCGTTGCTGCACAGCTATTTTCAGGTCTCTCCAGAGATGTTCGATCAGGTTCATGTCCGGGCTCTGGCTGAGCCACTCAAGGACATTCAGAGACTTGTCCCGAAGCCACTTCTGCGTTGTCTTGGCTGCGTGCTTAGGGTCGTTGTCCTGTTGGAAGGTAAACCTTCGCTCAAGTCTGAGGTCCTGAGCGCTCTGAAGCAGGTTTTCATCAAGGATCTCTATGTACTTTGCTCTGTTCATCTTTGCTTCGATTCTGACTAGTCTCCCAGTTCCTGCCGATGAAAAACATCCCCACAGCATGATGCTGCCACCACCATGCTTCACCGTAGGGATGGTGCAAGGTTTCCTCCAGACATGACGCTTAGCATTCAGGCCAAAGAGTTCTTGGTTTCACCAGAGAATCTTTTTTCTCATCGTCTGAGAGTCTTTAGGTGCCTTTTGGTAAACTCCAAGCGTGCTGTCATGTGCCTTTTACTGAGGAGTGGCTTCCGTCTAGCCACTCTACCATAAAGACCTGATTGGTGGAGTGCTGCAGAGATGGTTGTCCTTCTGGAAGTTTCTCCCATCTCCACAGAGGAACTCTAGAGCTCTATCAGAGTGACCATCGGGTTCTTGGTCATCTGCCTGACCAAGGCCCTTCTCCCCCGATTGCTCAGTTTGGCCGGGCGACCAGCTCTAGTAAGAGTCTTAATGGTTCCAAACGTCTTCCATTAAGAATGATGGAGGATTCTGTGTTCTTGGGGACTTTCAATGCTGCAGAAATGTTTTAGTACCCTTCCCCAGATCTGTGCTTCGACACAATCCTGTCTCAGAGCTCAGCGGACAATTCCTTCAGACTCATGGCTTGGTTTTTGCTCTGACATGCACTGTCAACTGTGGGACCTTATAGAGGCAGGTGTGTGCCTTTCCAAATCATGTTCAATCAATTGAATTTACGACAGGTGGACTCCAATCAAGTTGTAGAAACATTAAGGATGATCAATGGAAACAGGATGTACCTGAGCTCAATTTTCGAGTCTCATAGCAAAGGGTCTGAATACTTGTGTAAATAAGGTATTTCTGTTTTTTATTTTTAATCAAATGTAAAAAAAAATTCTACCAACCTATTTTCACTTTGTCATTATGGAGTATTGTGTAAATTGCTAAGTTAAAAAAAAAAAAAATTATACAGTTTAGAAAAAGTCTGTAACGTAACAAAATGTGGAAAAAGTCAAGAGGTCTGAATACTTTTCCGTAGGCACTGTGTATGTGTAAATCAACTAATGACATCAAGCCACACCCGGCCATGATTACAAACACCTGCGTGTTCTTTGAAACTATATAAACTAGTGACCCACAGTGTTTGTCATTATAACCTGAGGAAGACAGCTTGTCTGTCGAAACATTGGTTATTCAATTATTGCATTTGAGCTCCTAGAATGTGCGGCTCTCCTTTTTTTCATATGGTGAAAGGTCAAAGAGGTCTTATGTAAGACTGATAATCCTTCTGTCCTTACAGAGGAGAGAGGAGAAGAGAGAGGGAACACAGAGGAGAGTGGGAGAAGAGAGAAAGGATGTAGAGGAGAGAGGACAAGAGAGAGTGGACACTGTGTGTGTGTGTGTGGGGGGGGGTAAATAAAGGTCAAGGGGTCAGCCGAGTGCATTATGGTTATTGACCCTATCTCTTACACTATAAGGTGCCTTCTGACTGCTGAGGGACTGCCTGCATTTGCCACCCATTTAAGTTCTCTCCCCTCTCTCCTTCACTATTAATTAGTTGCACCTGTTTGGTCAGTCCAGAAAAAGCACTTTACAAGTACAATCAGTGCAGAGGAAGGTGTGTGTTAGAGGGGAAATGTGTGTGGTTAGAGGGTTCGATGGGTCAGTGAATGTGGAGAAAGGAGGAAGTCAGATGAATAAGTCTATTCTGACAGAATCTCTTGTTAAAACAGAGGTCTTTGGAGTGGTCCTGTCAGCCATATATTAGAAGAAGAGGCCCAAATGGATCTCACACACACACCCACTGAGAATGGCATGAGAGTGATAAGAGTTACAGGGTCGAGGGCCACAAAGGATTGATTAACTGGCTAGTTAGGGAATGTGATTTATCTTGGGAAAGAGGAGGTACAAAGCCTTGGTTCAACCACAAACATGCACAAAAGAGATGAGAGGAAAGATAGAGGAATGAGAGAGAGAGAGAGAGTAGAATGAGAGAGTGTGGGGGGGCAACAGGCCAAATAGGAGAGGCTTGGCAGTCTGGGCTGGGGTAGCAGCTTTTCAGGACTAAAAGCAAACAACTATAAAAAAGATGAAGTTACAACACTGGGAGAATACTGAATAGTTTGGAGCTGAGGGTTGTAATTCTTCTGTTTATTTTAGGTCGTTACTGACTCTTGCTAAAAGGTATCGCCTCTTCACCAGCTAAAAGTAGCTAGCTAGATATACTCCTGAACCCAGCAGAGCAAGCACATTTCCCCTACTCTCACCAGAAGCCAGTCAGGCTTTTTATAGCTGTCTTTATCTGGGATTTTATGCTTAACAAAATGACCACCTCAGCAAAGGACATAGAGATGGAAGAAAGGCGTAAAAGAAAAGCAGCACAAATGAAGGAAACGCTGAGTAAGGAATGAACAGCATGTTTAACTTGTACGATATGGACTATATTTCAGCACAGCATAGTAATAAAGGGATGAATACTGTCATATCTTCTTGCTAATGTATTTTTCTGACCTGTACTTGCTTTAAATCTCCCACTGGGCAACGTTGTGGGTTAATTATAGGGCATAAACATACATACATACAGTACATACAGCTTCAGTAAACACAAGTGTACTCCTGAAAGCACAGAGCTGATACAATGCTCCTTCCTGAAAAGTACTGCATTTTATTTATTTATTTAACCTTTATTTAACCAGGCAAGTCAGTTAAGAACAAATTCAATTTTCAATGATGGCCTAGGAACAGTGGGTTAACAGCCACGCTCAAGGTCCTAAATGATATCGTAACCGCCATCGATAAGAAACAATACTGTGCTGCCGTATTCATTGACCTGGCCAAAGCTTTCGACTCTGTCAATCACCACATCCTCATCGGCAGACTCAATAGCCTTGGTTTCTCAAATGATTGCCTCGCCTGGTTCACCAACTACTTCTCTGATAGAGTTCAGTGTGTCAAATCGGAGGGCCTGTTGTCCGGACCTCTGGCAGTCTCTATGGGTGTGCCACAGGGTTCAATTCTTGGGCCAAGTCTTTTCTCTGTATACATCAATGATGTCGCTCTTGCTGCTGGTGAGTCTCTGATCCACCTCTACGCAGACGACACCATTCTGTATACTTCTGGCCCTTCTTTGGACACTGTGTTAACAACCCTCCAGACGAGCTTCAATGCCATACAACTCTCCTTCCGTGGCCTCCAACTGCTCTTAAATACAAGTAAAAGTAAATGCATGCTCTTCAACCAATCGCTGCCTACACCTGCCTGCCTGTCCAGCATCACTACTCTGGACGGTTGTGACTTAGAATATGTGGACAACTACAAATACCTAGGTGTCTGGTTAGACTGTAAACTCTCCTTCCAGACTCACATCAAACATCTCCAATCCAAAGTTAAATCTAGAATTGGCTTCCTATTTCGCAACAAAGCATCCTTCACTCATGCTGCCAAACATACCCTCGTAAAACTGACCATCCTACTGATCCTCGACTTCGGCAATGTCATTTACAAAATGGCCTCTAATACCCTACTCAACAAACTGGATGCAGTCTATCACAGTGCCATCCGTTTTGTCACCAAAGCCCCATATACTACCCACCACTGCGACCTGTACGCTCTCGGTGGCTGGCCCTCGCTTCATACTCGTCGCCAAACCCACTGGCTCCAGGTCATCTACAAGACCCTGCTAGGTAAAGTCCCCCCTTATCTCCACTCACTGGTCACCATAGCAGCACCCACCTGTAGCACGCGCTCCAGCAGGTATATCTCTCTGGTCACCCCCAAAGCCAATTCCTCCTTTGGCCGTGTCTCCTTCCAGTTCTCTGCTGCCAATGACTGGAACGAACTACAAAAATCTCTGAAACTGGAAACACTTATCTCCTTCACTAGCTTTAAGCACCAGCTGTCAGAGCAGCTCACAGATCACTGCACCTATACATAGCCCATCTAAAATTTAGCCCAAACAACTACCTCTTCCCCTACTGTATTTATTTATTTAATTTGCTCCTTTGCACCCCATTATTTCTATTTCTACTTTGCACTTTCTTCTACTACAAATCTACCATTCCAGTGTTTTACTTGCTATATTGTATTTACTTTGCCACCATGGCCTTTTTTCCTTTACCTCCCTTATCTCACCTCATTTGCTCACATTGTATATAGACTTACTTTTCCACTGTATTATTGACTGTATGTTTGTTTTACTCCATGTGTAACTCTGTGCTGTTGTATGTTGTCGAACTGCTTTGCTTTATCTTAGCCAGGTCGCAATTGTAAATGAGAACTTGTTCTCAACTTGCCTACCTGGTTAAATAAAGGTGAAATAAAATAAAAACTGCCTGTTCAGGGCCAGAACAACAGACTTGTACCTTTTCAGCTCAGGGATTTGAACTTGCAACCTTTCGGTTACTAGTCCAATGCTCTGACCACTAGGCTACCCTGCCACCCCATTGTGGGAAGTCTTGTGTAAGTTAAGGCCAGATGAAGGTCAGGCCTGCAGTCAGGCCTGCAGTCAGTCTGGTGGTGCTGCAGATATTACCGAAGATCATTTAAATAAAGAGGCCTAGAAACAGCTTGCAGGCGATGTTAGCTAGCATAGCTCATGCGTAGAAACATGTCATCGGGTCTAATGTCCGTGTCGCGCCGAACTGCGCATGTGCAGGCCATCGAATCAAAGACACTCCTTCGATATAAATTTATTTTTGATAAAAATGTAAACATGTCAGTTTGTCACTTTCACAAGGTTGGAGTAATGACAGTTTTAGCTACTGAAGACATTCTCTCCAATCTAGGTTTTGTATTTAGATTTTGAGAAAATGAATAACTGAGGACACATTTTTCACTTCCCCCATTGACTTGACAACCCCCAAACCCCCGTCAGGTCTGTCGGGTCTGCTTCGCCAGGCGTTCCCAGAAGTATTAGCCAGTTGGGTCTTTGGGTTTGAAAACTCTGTGGAATTACTGTAAATCTGACCGTACTATAGGCATTGGAGACCAGCATCTACAGTACTTACCAGACGGTTAACATCTACAGTAATGTATATCAGTGATATTCCATAGAGATGATGTCATAGCATGATCTATAGGTATCCATATCTCCAAATATTCTTCTTCTCATCTTGTTTATTTCATTATAAAGGTGGAATACGGTGTTTGTTATGAAAATGGAATACTCTTACATGGAGCTGAACATACTAACCTTTTCACAGTTGTTTACCAGTCCTACCTGTATGCAGAACTGGGAAATAATAGCAGGCTACTGTACTGTGGTCTGTCTCTTCTGGGTCTTCTCTTTGATTCATGGGACTGCAATCTAAGAGAGGGAGGGAAAGAGAGAAATGGGTTGTTAGGTACCACAGCTGAAACATGTCTACTCTGATGAAAGATACTACAGTGGAAAAGAGAGGGATTAGGGGAAGAGAAAGAGGAGAAGATGATAGATAGGATAGAGTGAGAGGATAGAATAGAGAGAGAGAATCCCCAAAGCCAGAGCTCTGTTGCCTCATTGGCAGCTTAACAGTGTGTGGCGTACACTGTCCTCATCCCTTCGCTCTCTCCGCCCTCTTACTGATCACTGTCTCTCTCCTCTCCCTCTCCCATCTCCCTCTGCCTTCTTACTGATCACTGTCTCTCCTCTCCCATCTCTCTCTCTCTTCCCTCTTACTGATCACAGTCTCCTCTCCCTCTCCCATCTCTCTCTCTCTGCCCTCTTACTGATCACAGTCTCCTCTCCCTCTCCCATCTCTCTCTATCTGCCCTCTTACTGATCACGGTCTCTCTCCTCTCCCATCTCCCATCTCTCTCTCTCTCTGCCCTCTTACTGATCACGGTCTCTCTCCTCTCCCATCTCCCATCTCTCTCTCTCTCTGCCCTCTTACTGATCACTCTCTTTCTCCCTCCCTCCCTCCCTCTCATTCTCACTCTCCTATCTCTCTCTTTCTCCCTGTGTCTCATCACTCCTTTCCAACATAAGCTTCTTGTATTCTCCTCCTTCTTTTTCTCTCCTCCTCCTTCACATCATCCCATCCCTCCTTCAGGTAAACATCTGTCAGAGTTATCACAGCAACAGTTCACCTGCAGAGAGGAAAACAGAGCTTAGCTTTTCTATATGCAGGGAAATCTCTCCATGTGTACACCACCACAGCACCATAGTACCTACTGAGGTACCTCCTACACGCAACCCTATCCACTCCACAGCTATAATGCAGTCTGTAGTGAGCATAGCTTTGATGCTCACACACACACACACACACACACACACACACACACACACACACACACACACACACACACACACCACAGGCAGGTAATGCCCCCTGCTGGAAGGAGGCTAAAATCACCACATCAAAATATCATCATCACCGTGGGAGACAACAGTCACCTGATCACTCTGGAGGGTCTCTACTACCAGAGATTGGATGATGATGGGGGGAGGATGGGGGAACAGGGGAAGATGGATGGAGGACGGAGAAGGAAGAGGGGAGTGTGGGGAAATAATCAGTAGATCTGTATGGGGGCTGTGTGTGTGTTACAGGAAGTCTGCCAAACACTGCAGTGTCACGGGGGAGGTCCTTCCAGGTGATAGACACATAATGGGACCGCCCACCGAGACAGGAAGTGCCCCGCTCACTGAGTCAATCAGGAGCTCATCTTGTTGTATAGTGTAGGGCCATCCAGAAAATGCCTATTGTGCACTCTTGATGGTCCACCACAATCATGGGGGAGGAGGAGATGCTAGAACTGGGCTGAGGTCACTCGGTTACAGAGGAGAGGAAGCTAAGGGGAGGTCATCGAGAAAGTGATTGACAGGCTGCCTGGCGGTGACTTGTGTGGAATGAAATACTTTTGAATCTGAGGACCAATGCTTGTCATAACAGCAACAACAACAGCAGCTGTTTTGTAGAAGAAAATGTCAACTCTGCAAAGGCAATGTACAGTTTATAGATATGAAGTCGATATTAAACAAATCAATATATCAGACAAAACTATTTAATGATATCTGGCCTTTGACCTTGTTAGAATTCCATCAGCTTTGAACGTCAGCTGCTCAATTTTCACATCAGAAATAGCCTTCTTTGATATTATCTTGTCGTTTATGAAACCTTCAGGCATTCCTCCACATACTGAAGGCACAAGACAAGTGGCTGAGGAGTGAAAACTCAACAAGATCACTATTGATTCATCTATGTAAATATGTGACGCCGAATGCTTTTGAGACGGTTGTTTTCCAAGTAAAAATGCAACTACTCTGCCTGCCATTCAGCCAGTCAGTCAGTCGCCATGGTCACGGTTCATTGAGCATCATCACGTTACGTAACAACAAGTTCCAAATCAATACCTCCAATCAAATGCAACTGTACATGCGTCAGTCCACTATTGATTTTGGTTTTATAAAGGGCGACCTGGAGGTCATTTCCAGGACTATGGGTGTTGGAGCAGTGACGTGGGAATCATATAGGGGAGATGGGGCTCAAACACACATTTGATTTGCTGTAGATGGGTTTGACTGTTTGTTAATGGCTGACAGTAATAAGGCAGTGTGGAGTTTGACAGGTGCACAGGGGGAGTGGAGAGCGTTTCAAGTTTCAAGTTTTAATGTCACATGTACAAGTACAGTGAAATGCCTTTCTTGCAAGCTCTAACCCCAACAATGCAATAATCTATAGCAATGTAATACTAAAAATAACTAGGTTGAACAAAAACACACAACGTATAAAATAAGAAATCAGAAGAACACAATAAAGTGTTCTATATACAGGGTCAGTTCCTGTACCATATTTACAATGTGCAGGGATACTGGAGTGATGGAGGTAGATATGTATAGGGGACACGCACACACACACACACACACACACACACACACACACACACACACACACACACACACACACACACACACACACACACACACACACACACACACACACACACACACACACACACACACATTGAGAACACACAGCCACTCAAAGTCACACACTCAACAGAACCATAATGTGATTATTTCACAGTAAAACAACTCCATTCATGGGTGAAGAAATGAACAATTATTATTGCTTCAAACCACGACCATTGACGTTCCCACCCTGTTCCTCTATAATGGTCTATTGATCGGCCAAGTAATGTCATGTGTGACTGCTTTAAGAAGACGAAAACAAGAACATGTCATTTAGGCCTTCTGAGAAAAACAGAGGAAAGAAAACCACCAAGGAACACACTACGGGATAACGCTTGGCACACGTACACACACCTACACACACACACACACACACAGGTGTCTATCTCTAAGTCAGACATACATATGCAGAAAGACACTCCCAAATATGTCAGTAGCACCTGTGTTGATATTGAGGGCAGATATTGAGGATAAACACAACCATAAAATGCCTTATCAGATGTTATTATAGCAGAGTGTTATTATAGCCTGTGAGTGTATGTGTGCGTGTGTGTGTGTGTGAGAGAGAGAGAGAGAGAGAGAAAGATATTCCTGTGACTGTCGTTGTTCATTGTTCATTGTTCACTGAGCAGAATGTTCAAATTTTACAACCAGAACTTCAATTACATTTTAATAGACTTGAGCCACAGAGTATGACAATGGCTGATCCCTTCAGAAATGATTTCCCCCTTTTATCAGGTCACGGGGTGAATTGAGAGCGATGACAGATTCAGGGGAATATAACTCATAAGCCCTCTATCAATCTATCCATCATCTGCCCATCAAACAGAAGTGGTCGGGACACATAGAGATAGAGTCAAGCACAATATTATCAAAGGAAAACACATTGACCTATTGAAAAAGCTGGAAAAAGCCCAGATGGATCCATTCACAATCTGATTCTGAATATTGCCCATGATAAAATGATCTGGCTCATCATTGATGGGTTGTGTGTACAGTGTCCATATTTGGACAGTCTAATGAGATTGACATCTAGCACTGATTAGGAGTCTGAGTTACACTGACACTAGTGACTCTGAGGCTGTCCTAATATGGGCACCGTATTTGTGATAGCGAGGGTAGGAAGGTGAGCTCAGGGTCACCTACGGATGGACTCTCTGGAAAGGGATGTGTGGAGTTCAAGGATAATGTCATAATGACAAGACCACAGACTAATGGTCTCTATAGATTCCTCATACAGTCTCTTTCTCTCTCTCTCTCTCTCACCTGATCATTTATCAGTGGTCTCAGAAACAGACATTCATGGGATCTTTTATTGACCCACATTGATCTTTGCGGGGTACTGCGGTTGAAGTTCAAATGTTAATGGTATATCAGCGTATAACCGGGAACTGTTGTTGGACTGTTCCTCACACAGACTCTTACTATGGTATAGTATGGCTATTGGCTGGTTTGTAAATTACTCTATATGTCAAATAAGGTTGTTATTGTTATTTATGTATTTATTTGACATTGATTATCTCACATGTATTGTGTATAGTCACGTGTATACCCATAATGGAGCAAGAGTATAATAGTCATGTCATACAAGGACTCAGTCCACAGAAACCTGTGAAGTCCTCTGTAACTGTCACAAACTACAATGTATTTCAGAAGAGAAGGGTGAATATGAAAGACTGAGCTCTGTAAAACATATGACAAAAGACTAGCTTATTTTTCTTCTATTCACAGTGTTTCTCCCCACCCCTTTCATCTCTCTCTCTCTCCCTAACTCCCCCCTCCTCTCTGTGTTGATTGTTGATTAGCTGGTAAATAAAGACATGGTTGTAATGTCTCCGTCTGTGATCAGCCCCTATCCTGCTGTTTCTGAAAAACAACACTGCAAATCAGAACCACAAAATTAGGCAATTAAGACTCTCCAACCAGCATTTAGAGGAGAATGTAGACAGAGTAAGCATCTGGAGTGAACGTCTCTTACAGAGGAAGAGGACGATGAGGAAGAGGAGAAGGAGGAAAAGGAGAAGGACAAGGAGGAGGGGGAGGAGGAGTCAACATGGGAACAGTTTCTCTGTCAGCGTTTTGACTCAGCATGCATTTTTTTAATATTTATTTTTATTTCACCTTTATTTAACCAGGTAGGCTAGTTGAGAACAAGTTCTCATTTACAACTGCAACCTGGCCAAGATAAAGCAAAGCAGTGCGACACAAACAACAACACAGAGTTACACATGGAATAAACAAGTGTTCAGCCAATAACAGAATAGAAAAAAAAGAAAGTCTATATACAGTGTGTGCAAATGGCGTGAGGAGGTAAGGCAATAAATAGGCCATAGTAGCAAGTAATTACAATTTAGCAAATTAACACTGAAGTGATAGATGTGCAGATGATGATGTGGAAGTAGAAATACTGGTGTGCAAAAGAGCAGAAAATCAAATAAAAACAATATAGGGATGAGGTAGGTAGATTGGATGGGCAATTTACAGATTGGCTACGTACAGCTGCAGCAATCGGTTAGCTGATCGAATAGCTGATGTTTAAAGTTAGTGAGGGAAATATAAGTCTCCAGCTTCAGCGATTTTTGCAATTCGTTCCAGTCATTGGCAGCAGAGAACTGGAAGGAAAGGCGGCCAAAGAGGGTGTTGGCTTTGGGGATGACCAGTGAGATATACCTGCTGGAGCGCATGCTACGGGTGGGTGTTGTTATCGTGACCAGTGAGCTGAGATAAGGCGGAGCTTTACCTAGCAAAGACTTATAAATGACCTGGAGCCAGTGGGTCTGGTGATGAATATGTAGCGAGGACCAACCGATTAGAGCATACAGGTCGCAGTGGTTGTCAAGAGTCAATGTGCAGCAGGTGGGACGGAGTCAGGCGCAGGACACCGAGAAATAGTAATAAAGGTCTATACTCAACAAAACGACAAAATATTCCATGCAGGGAAACTAACTCAGCTCACAAATAAGCGCGACAGCTTAACACAGAACAAACACGCACAAAACCAATGGGGAAACCAGAGGGTTAAATAGGGAGCAATAATATGAATTGGAAATCAGGTGTGTACAATGAAGACAAAACAAATGGAAAAAGAAAATGTGGATCGGTGGCTACTAGAAAACCGGTGACGACGACCGCCGAACGCCTCCCGAACAAGGAGAGGGACCAACTTCGGCGGAAATCGTGACAGTACCCCCCCTTGACGCGCGGCTCCAGCAGCGTGCCAACACCAGCCTCGGCGACGACCCGGAGGACGAGGCGAAGGACGATCCGGGTGGAGACAGTGAAACTCCCGAAGTAACGAAGGATCCAGAATGTCCTCCACCGGCACCCAGCATCTCTCCTCCGGACCGTACCCCTCCCACTCCATGAAGTACTGAAGGCCCCTCGCCCGACTCCTTGAGTCCATGATGGCTTGAACAGCATACATCGGGGCCCTCTCGATGTCCAGAGGGGGCGGAGGAACCTCTCGTACCTCAGATCCCTGGAGCAGACCAGCCACCACCGGCCTGAGGAGTGACACATGGAACGAGGGGTTAATGCGGTAAACGCGGGGGAGCTGTAATCTATAACAAACCTCGTTCAGTCTCCTCAGGACTTTAAATGGCCCCACAAACCGTGGACCCAGCTTCCGGCAGGGCAGGCGGAGGGGCAGGTTTTGGGTTGAGAGCCAGACCCGATCCCCCGGCATGAACACCTGGGCCTCACTGCGGTGGCGGTCGGCGCTCGCCTTCTGTCACCTGATGGCCCGTTGCAGGTGCACATGGGCAGCGTCCCATGTCTCCTCCGAGCGCCGAAACCGTTCATCCACCGCAGGTGCCTCAATCCGGCTCTGATGCCACGGTGCCAGGACCGGCTGATAACCTAGTACGCACTGGAAAGGAGATAGGTTAGTGGAGGAGTGGCGGAGTGAGTTCTGGGCCATCTCTGCCCAGGGGATGAAAGCTTCCCACTCCCCCGGCCGGTCCTGGCAATAGGACCGCAGAAACCTACCCACATCCTGGTTAACTCTCTCCACCTGCCGGTTACTCTCGGGGTGAAAACCCGAGGGAAGGCTGACCGAGACCCCCAGACATTCCAAAATGCCCTCCAAACCCTGGACGTGAACTGGGGACTCCGATCAGAAACAATATCCTTAGGCACCCCGTAGTGCCGGGAGATGTGAGTGAATAGGGCCTCCGCAGTCTGTAGGGCCGTAGGGAGACCGGGCAAAGGAAGGAGACGGCAGGACTTAGAAAACCAATCCACAACAACCAGGATCGTGGTGTTCCCTTGTGACAGAGGAAGATCCGTCATGAAATCCACCAATAGGGGTGACCACGGCCATTGTGGAACGGGTAGGGGTTGTAATTTCCCTCTGGGCAGGTGTCTAGGTGCCTTGCACTGGGCGCACACCGAGCAGGAGGAAACATAAACCCTCAAATCCTTAGCCAGGGTAGACCACCAGTACTTCCCACTAAGACAGCGCACTGTCCGACCGATGCCAGGATGACCAGAGGAGGGTGACGTGTGGTCCCAAGAGATCAAACGGTCGCGGACAGCAGACAGAACGTACAGACGCCCAACTGGACACTGGGTGGGAGTGGGCTCTGTACGTAACGCCCGCTCGATGTCCGCGTCCACCTCCCACACCACCGGTGCCACCAGGCAAGAAGCCGGAAGCATGGGAGTGGGATCCGTGGACCGCTCCTCTGTGTCATACATCCGGGAAAGTGTGTCTGCCTTAGCGTTCTGGGAACCTGGTCTGTAGGATAGGGTGAACAAAAAATGGGTGAAAAACATGGCCCAGCTTTCCTGGCGAGGGTTCAGTCTCCTCGCCACCCGGATGTACTCCAGATTACGGTGGTCATTCCAAATGAGAAAAGGGTATTTAGCCCCCTCAAGTCAGTGCCTCCACACCTTCAGAGCCTTTACGACAGCCAACAGCTCCCGGTCCCCCACATCATAGTTTCGCTCCGCCAAACTGAGCTTCTTCGAAAAGAAAGCACAGGGGCGAAGCTTTGGTGGCGTGCCCGAGCGCTGAGACAGCACAGCTCCTATCCCAGCCTCGGACGCGTCCACCTCCACTATAAATGCCAAGGAGGGATCAGAATGAGCCAGCACGGGAGCTGAGGTAAACAGAGCCTTCAGGTGACCAAAAGCCTTGTCCGCCCCTGCTGACCACTGCAGTCGCACCGGTCCCCCATTCAGCAATGAGGTAATGGGAGCCGCTACCTGACCAAAGCCCCTGATAAACCTCCGGTAGTAGATGGCATACCCTAAGAACCGCTGCACCTCCTTTACCGTGGTTAGAGTTTGCCAATTACGCATGACTGAAATGCGGTCACTTTCCATCTCCACCCCTGACGGGGGGAGGCGGTACCCGAGGAAGGAGACGGATTGTTGGAAGAACACACATTTTTCAGCCTTGGCGTACAGGTCATGCTCCAACAGTAGACCAAGCACCCTGCGCACCAGGGACACATGCTCGGCGGGTGTAGCGGAGTATATCAGAATGTCATCGATATACACCACTACACCCTGCCCATGCAGGTCCCTGAAAATCTTGTCTACAAAGGATTGGAAGACTGATGGAGCATTCATGCATTCATTAACCCGTACGGCATGACGAGGTACTCATACTGCCCAGAGGTGGTACTAAATGCCATCTTCCACTCATCCCCCTCCCAGATACGGACCAGATTGTAAGCGCTCCTGAGATCCAATTTTGTGAAGAAGCGCGCCCCGTGCATTGACTCGATCGCACTGGCTATGAGAGGCAGCGGGTAACTGTACCTCACAGTGATCTGATTGATAACTCGATAGTCAATACACGGGCGTAAACCACCATCCTTCTTCACAAAAAAGAAACTCGAGGAGGCCGAATGTATCCCTGCCCCAGAGATTCGGAGACATATGTCTCCTCCTGTGACAGAGGATACACGCGACTCCTGGGAAGTGCTGCGTCTACCAGGAGATTTATCGCACAATCCCCCCGTCGATGGGGTGGTAATTTAGTCGCCCTCTTCTTACAGAAGGCGAGAGCCAAATCGGCATATTCAGAGGGGTTGTGCACGGTGGAGACCTGGTCTGGACTCTTCACCGTAGTGGCACCGATGGAAACACCTACACACCTCCCCGAGCTCTTACGTGACCATCCCTTGAGAGCCCTCTGTTGCCACGAAATAGTGGGGTCATGATAGGCCAACTAGGGAAGGCCCAGCACCACGGGAAATGCAGGAGAATCAATCAGGAAGAGACTAATTCTCTCCTCATGACCCTCCTGCGTTATCATACATAGTGGAGCAGTGGCCTCCCTAATCAGCCCCTACCCTAAAGGACGACTATCTAAGGCATGTACAGGGAAGGGTACATCAACAGGAACAATAGGGATCCCTAAACTTAGTGCAAATGAATAGTCAATAAAGTTCTCAGCTGCGCCTGAATCGACTAGGGCCTTATGCTGGGAATGCGGGAAAAACTCAGGAAATTCCATACACACACACACACACACAAAGAGACAGCTAGTTTCTCTGAGCGACTCTCTGGTGTGTGCCATGGATCAAAGAAAATACACTCCTACACAAAATGTCACTATTGAACATTCCATACGCACCAAGAAAGCAATGCAGATCGGTGAATGCATTGCAATTCTTGTATGTTAAGTACGTGGACGTCATTGATGGTTAATGGCAGTAAAGTTACAAAGTTCCTTGTCTCTTATCTCTCCCCACTTTATAACTGCATTTGTCTGCCATTTACTCCACTTATCAGTGCTTCTTTCCTTCCTGTCTGTTTACCATAATAACCCCAAATCTAGATGACAAATGATTCGTGAAAGACGAGTGGGGTTTAAGTAGTTTTTCTTCCAATTCACATTCAGACTATTAGACGGATGGATGGGCTACATTACCAACTAAATATAGTGTCTCATATTTCTGACCTCTAAATTCATAACGCCAATAAAACATAGCTGTATAAAGGCGTGTCACTGGTCTGAGGGGATATGAAGGGTTTTATGGTTCCTTAGGAGATTTTGTGTGTGATGTGTGTGTGTCTCCCTATCAAAATGGCACACTGCGGTCCGAGCCATCTCACCGCCTGGGGCCTAATCTCATTCCAGATATATGTAAATATTTATCAGCTAGTCTGATTAAATCACTTTGAACCCTGCTGGACTAAACTACACACCTTCTCACCCATTATCTTGGACACACACACACTCCTCTCTTCCCATCCCTCTTCCCGCATTCCTTTATATGAGAGCAGATGACAATGAGGGAGGTAGAACTCACCAGAGACCATCAACACATCGCATCACAGAGGAGACAGACACATTGTTTAGCCTGGAACACTTTCACTTCATTGTGTTTGTCATCATGTGTCTTTGAAACGGGTCTGATCTGTAGTTAAGCCTTTTCTTTCATACTCAACGCCATTTGATTAATTCCTTACATGGATGACTTGCGTTACATGTTGACGTCCCTGTATTCAGAGGGCGCTTGTTATTGTGATATTGATGAAACACATTGGAAACACTTTACTTGACACACAGTACCATAACACATTATGACACGGTGTCACGCTCTGACCTATGAGAGCTGTTTTTTCTCTGTGTAGTTAGGTCAGGGTGTGATATGGGCGGGCAGTCTATGTTTGTTGTTTCTATGTTTAGTTCTTGTTTTTCTATTTGTATGTTGAGTTTTGGGATGATCTCCAATTAGAGGCAGCTGGTTCATGTTGTCTCTAATTGGAGATCATATTTAAGTTTGGGTTTTTCTACGGTGTTTTTTGGGTAGTTGTTTTTCGTTTTGTGGTTGTTGCCTGACGGAACTGTCTGCTGTCGTTTTTGTTCCTTTGTAAAGTGTTTCATTTTTTCATTAACCTCTCTAGGGGAGGTGGGACGAAATCGTCCCACGCTATTCAACAGCCAGTAACAAATCAGAGCGCCAAATTTAAAACCACAAAATATCATAATTCAAAGTTCTCAAACAGGACTATTTTACACCATTTTATAGATACACTTCTCCTGAATCGAACCACGTTGTCCGATTTCCAAAAGGCTTTAGAGCGAAAGCAAAACATTAGATTATGTTAGGAGAGTACATAGACACAAAAAACCACACAGCCATTTCCAAGCAACTAGCATGCATCACAAATACCCAAAACACAGCTAAATGCAGCACTAACCTTTGATGATCTTCATCAGATGACACTCCTAGGACATTATGTTATACAATACATGCATGTTTTGTTCAGTCAAGTTCATATTTATATCAAAAAACAGCATTTTACATTAGCATGTGATGTTCAGAACTAGCATACCCACCGAAAAGTTCCGGTGAATTTACTAAATTACTCACGATAAACGTTGACAAAATACATAACAATTATTTTAAGAATTATAGATACAGAACTTCTTTATGCAATCGCTATGTCCGATTTTAAAATAGCTTTTCGGCAAAAGCACATTTTGCAATATTCTGAGTACATAACTCGGCCATCACGAATAGCTATTTTGACATCCGCCAACTTCGGGGTCACCTAAACTCAATTACTATTAGAAAAATTGGATTACCTTTGCTGTTCTTCGTCAGAATGCACTCCCAGGACTTCTACTTCAACAACAAATGTTGTTTTGGTTCCAAATAATCCATAGTTATATCCAAATACCGCCGTTTTGTTCATGCGTTCAGGTCACTATCCGAAGGGTAATGCGCGAGCGCATTTCGTGACAACTTTTTTTTAAATATTCCATTACCGTACTTAGAAGCATGTCAAACGCTGTTTAAAATAAATTTTTATGCTACTTTTCTTGTAAAATAGTGATAATATTCCAACCGGGCAACGTTGTATTCATTCAAAGACTGAAATAAAAAATGGAGGAGTCTCGTGCACGCGCATCTCCAGTCTCACTGTCCCCAGGCTGACCACTTACAAACTCTGCTGCTGTACTTTGCCCAGAGACAGCAGACACCCCATTCCACTTACTGGCGGCTTTAGAGAGCCAATGGAAGCCTTAGAAAGTGTCACGTTACAGCACAGATGCTGTAATGTTGATAGAGATGCAACAGAAGGACAACAAATTGTCAGACAGGGCACTTCCTGCATGGAATCTTCTCAGGTTTTGGCCTGCCATATGAGTTCTGTTATACTCACAGACACCATTCAAACAGTTTTAGAAACTTTAGAGTGTTTTCTATCCAAATCTACTAATTGTATGCATATTCTAGTTTCTGGGCAGGAGTAGTAACCAGATTAAATCGTTTTTTATCCGGCCGTGAAAATACTGCCCCCTATACCAAAAGAGGTTAAATAATAATCATGAGCACTCAACATGCCATGCCTTGGTCTATACAACTGCCGTTACAGAACTACCCACCACGATTGGATCAAGCGGCGTGCCCGGACAGAGATGGATACCTGGTCTAATGAGGATTGGATCGAAAGGAGAAACTGGACTTGGGGCCAGGTAGTAGACAGGTATCGTAGCCTACCGGGGAGGAACGAGAGGCAGCCCCCCAAAAAATTGGGGTGGGGGGGTGGGTGGGGGGCACACGGGTAGTTTGGCGGGGCTAGGGGTGAGACCTGAGCCAACTCCCCGTGCTTATTGTGGTGAGCATGTGCCTACCTCTCGCACTCTTTCTCCAGTGCGCCTCCAAAGCCCAGTACGTCCTGTGCCTGCTCCTCGCACTCTCCCTCCAGTGCGCTTCTATAGCCCAGTACGTCCTGTGCCTGCTCCTCGCACTCTCCGTCCAGTGCACCTCCATAGCCCAGTACGTCCGGTGCCTGCTCTGCGCACCCGGTCCTCAGTGCGTCTCTCCAGTCTAGTGAGACCTGTTCCAGCTGCACGGGAAAAGCCTCCAGTGATAATCTAGGGTCTGAAGCCTGTAGAGATGATCCATGGCACGAAGCCTGTAGTGATGATCCATGGCCCGGAGCCTGTAGGGATGTTCATGGCACGAAGCCTCCAGAGATAATCCATGGCCCGGAGCCTGTAGAGATAATCCATTGCAAGAAGCCTGTAGGAATTATCCATGACCCGGAGCCTGTAGAGATGATCCATGGTACGAAGCCTCCAGTGATGATCCATGGCGCGGAACCTGTAGAGATGAGCCATGGCATGGAGCCTGCAGCAACGGTCCCTAGTCCGGAACCTATAATGACGCTTCCCAGTCCGGAGCCTCCGGCGACGGTCCTCAGTCCGGAGCCTCCAGCGACGCTCACCAGTACGGAGCCTCCAGCTACGCTCACCAGCACGGAGCCTCCAGCGACTCTTCCCAGTCTGGAGCCTCCAGCGACGCTCCCCAGTCTGGAGCCTCCAGCGACGCTCCCCAGTCCAGAGTCTCCAGCAACGCTCCTCAGCCCGGAGCCTCCAGCGATGCTCCCCAGTCTGGAGCCTCCAGCGACACTCCTCAGTCCGGAGCCTCCAGCGACGCTCACCAGTACGGAGCCTCCAGCGATGCTCACCAGTACGGAGCCTCCAGCAACGCTCCTCAGCCCGGAGCCTCCAGCGACTCTTCCCAGTCTGGAGCCTCTAGCGACGCTCCCCAGTCCAGAGCCTCCAGCAATTCTCCTCAGCCCGGAGCCTCCAGCGATGCTCCCTAGTCTGGAGCCTCCAGCGACACTCCTCAGTCCGGAGCCTCCAGCGACGCTCCCCAGTCCGGAGCCTCCAGCGACTGTCCGCAGAGTATTAACCTCTTACATCTAGACGTTCCGCTAGCGAAACACCTGCTCCAATAGCCAATGATGGGCGTGGCGCAAATTACAAATTCCTCAAAAATACAAAAACTTCAATTTTTCAAACATATGACTATTTTACACCATTTTAAAGACAAGACTCTCCTTTATCTAACCACACTGTCCAATTTCAAAAAGGCTTTACAGCGAAAGCAAAACATTAGATTATGTCAGCAGAGTACCCAGCCAGAAATAATCAGACACCCATTTTTCAAGCTAGCATATAATGTCACATAAATCCAAACCACAGCTAAATGCAGCACTAACCTTTGATGATCTTCATCAGATGACACCCCTAGGACATTATGTTATACAATACATGCATGTTTTGTTCAATCAAGTTCATATTTATATCAAAAACCAGCTTTTTACATTAGCATGTGATGTTCAGAACTAGCATACCCCCCGCAAACTTCCGGTAAATTTACTAAATTACTCACGATAAACGTTCACAAAAAACATAACAATTATTTTAAGAATTATAGATACAGAACTCCTCTATGCACTCGCTATGTCTGATTTTAAAATAGCTTTTCGGTGAAAGCACATTTTGCAATATTCTCAGTAGATAGCCCAGCCATCACGGCTAGCTATTTAGACACCCACCAAGTTTAGCACTCACCAAAGTCAGATTTAATATAAGAAAAATGTTATTACCTTTGCTGTTCTTCGTCAGAATGCACTCCCAGGACTACTACTTCAATAACAAATGTTGGTTTGGTCCCAAATAATCCATAGTTATATCCAAACAGCGGCATTTTGTTCGTGCGTTCAAGACACTATCCGAAAGGGTAAATAAGGGTTACGCGCCCGACGCGTTTCGTGACAAAAAAATTCTAAATATTCCATTACCGTACTTCGAAGCATGTCAACCGCTGTTTAAAATCAATTTTTATGCCATTTTTCTCGTAAAAAAAGCGATAATATTCCGACCGGGAAAGCGTGTTTACGTTCAGAGAGAGAGAAAGTAAAAGCATGGGATCCCCTCGTGCACGAGCCTCAGTCTGATGGCCCTCTGATCGACCACCATCCAAACGCGCTAAAGTGTTTCAGCCAGCGGCTGGAATTACATCATTCAGCTTTTTCCCGGGTTCTGAGAGCCTATGGGAGCCGTAGGAAGTGTCACGTTACAGCAAAGATCCTACATTTTCTTTAAACAGAGCCAAGAAGCTCAAGGAATGGTCAGAGAGGGTACTTCCTGTTTGGAATCTTCTCAGGTTTTTGCCTGCCATATGAGTTCTGTTATACTCACAGACACCATTCAAACAGTTTTAGAAACTTTAGGGTGTTTTCTATCCAAAGCCAATAATTATATGCATATTCTAGTTTCTGGGCAGGAGTAATAATCAGATTAAATCGGGTACGTTTTTTATCCGGCCGTGAAAATACTGCCCCCTAGCCATAACAGGTTAAATAATAATCATGAGCACTCAACACGCCGCGCCTTGGTCCCCTCTATACGACTGCCGTTACACACGGTCATAACCTGTTACAATATGGCCATAACACTGTCATGACACATATTTAGACATTTTGTGACGTATATTGTGTTATTTTGTGGATGGTTATGACACCTACATAATAGTGTCAAAACCCACAAACCCTACCACACAAAGCAAAACATTTCATTACACCATAACCTACATGTCAACAGTATGTTAATGTTCTATAATGTTTGATTAAATTTACCATATTCAATTATCATTGTAATTGCGCACTCATTGATGTCAGACATGCACCAGCCCAATGCTCTGTTGATGAAGACTGGGATGAAGTCAGGAGCAGATTTCAGGAACAAGACACCCTCTTTTTAACTGATGACTGATATAAGGGCATGTACGTGATAGGCCTATCTGGCTTATATGATTATGATGGTCATAATGCTTCTTGACAGTGTCATAAAATGTATTTTCAACAAGTTAAATAAAATATGATGAAAAAACATGACTGTAAAGAATTCATTACAACAACAACAAAGGATTTAAGAGGAAAAAAATCTAACTTCTTTGCGGGAAACAAATATGTTGAATAAATGTGGGTTCTGACACTTATGTAATGTCATAACCAACCATAAAATAACGCAACATATGTCACAACAGGTATAAATATATGTGTCATAACAGTGTTATGACCACATTATGACAGGTTATGACAAGTTATGTCAGCTGTTACAGATGCAGGTACGATCCCGGGCTGTGTCGCAGCCGGCCGTGACCGGGAGACCTATGAGGTGGCGCACAATTGGCCCAGCATTGTCCTGGTTAGGGGAGGGTTTGGCCGGCTGGGATTGCCTTGTCCCATCGCTCTCTAGCGACTCCTTGTGGTGGCCGGGCGCATGCACGCTGACTTCAGATCGCCAATTGTACTGTGTTTCCTCCGACACATTGGCGCGGCTGGCTTCCGGGTTAAGCGAGCAGTGTCAAGAAGCAGTGTGGCTTGTCGGGGTCGTGTTTCTGAGGATGCATGGCTCTCAACCTTCACCTCTCTTGAGTCCGTACAGGAGTTGCAGCGATGGGACAAGACGGTAACTACCAATTGGATATCACGGGAACAAGGGTAAAAAAAAAGAAGTACTAAATTAATAAAAAAATATATTACATATGCAAAGTATGTATAAATCTTACTAATATACCCTTAAACACCCAACCCAAGCATGCACAGAGAATACAGTAGCTCTCACCAGAGGATGGGACCAAATCATTGTTTTACAAGTCACAAGTAAGTCTCAAGTCTTAGCACTCAAGTCTCACGTCAAGTCCCAAGTCAAGACAGGCAAGTCCGAGTCAAGTCTCAAGTCAAGACGGTGAGGGATCAAGTCAAGTCTCAAGTACTAAACTTTGAGTTTCGAGTCCTAAACAAGTCATAATGTGCTCTTCACCAAATGTAATACCATTTCATATTTTTAACAGGAGTAACAGTATATTACATTTACGCAAATCATGAATGCTTTTAAAAATATCTATATATTTATTACTTTCCAAATAAACGTTATATTTCCATGGAAATACATGGGTAGCAATGAGAAAGACACCCCCCCCCAATAGTGATCGACTATCGATGTCAAGGTTGTGTACGGATGCGAAGTCAGGTGCAGGAGATCAGAAGGTAGTAAATAGGCGCACTTTAATTCCGGTCAAAAAATGACAGCACATAACAACATAAGCGTGCCAAAAACACGGAACTTAACAAAAGTATAGCGCCTGATGATACCCACATAACAATAAACAATTACACACAAAGACATGGAGGGGAACAGAGGACTAAATACATGCAGTGATTATGGAGTGAAAACCAGGTGTGTATGGAACAAGGCAAAACAAATGGACATATGAGAAATGGAGCAGCGATGGCTAGAAAGCCGGTGACGTCGATCGCCGAACGCCGCCCGAACAAGGAGAGGAGTTGACTTCGGCATAAGTCGTGACAATCGAGGATGTAGGCTTGTACACAATCGCCCAACCTTAACACACACACACACACTCTCTCTGTGTGGTTACAGTAGGCTAAAGTATGTCAATGGTTTTAGGAACAGCAGTAACATCAGGCAGAATTTAGGCTACCAACTGCCTAGCCAGTTGTAGCTCAATCTTGGGTGCAATGACTGACTGACTGTGTGGAGGCTCATTGATTCAATGTTACGCTAGCCTACATGATACACCAGTAAAGTAATAAAATATATAGCTGTCGGTCATATTAGCCACAACTTACCGTTCTTTGTGCAGCTTCAAATGTCGAACAAATATGGAAATTGCTGCCTCTCCGTCTGTAATTTTCTTCCCGTATGTTTTGCAAGTTGCAATCCGTTTTTTGTTGATACAGCACCGTCTTTAAATCTGAAAATAATACTTTTGGGTATCATCTTTCCAAGGGCTCCATCTGAATTCACCCGCCGACATTCCTCTGCACTGCCACGTACAACCTTTTCTCAGCTGGCACAATTTGATTGGCTGCTGTCGAATTCAAACTGTAATCCGTTAAATGAAGAGTTGATGCGCTGCACACTGTTTTTAATAGCATCATTTTTAATATTTGGGCTTGGGGAGGGTATCAAGTCAGGTCGAGTCATAAGGCTCAAGTCCAAGTCAAGTCACGACTCATTGGTGTTAAAGTATTTGTGACTTGAGTCCACACCTCTGGCTCTCACTGACTCTGTTAAAATTTCTACACACATTCGATATCTCACTATTTCATATACCCTTCTCCCCTTCTCTCGCAGTGGTCAATGGCTATTGATTGTATAGTGTAAATCACAATCTCAATGTGGATACCAATGGCCCTATTATAACAAAAGTGTAGATCACACATTGCCAATAAAGCTTTAAATGCCTCACTAGAGGAATAACAACTTAGCTATCCCCATAAATTTATTTGCACATTAATTCCATTGTCCACATTTAATGCACTGTAGGCTACTGTACATTCCACACATGGAGGATTTAATTTCTATGTGCATCACCTTGAATAATCTCTAGGCTGTGAACGGCAGCAGTTTCTCTGCTCATATCTAGCTGGTATAGCAGGCCTATACTGCTTGCATAAGGGTGTAGATATATACAGAGCTCATCATTTCTACCATGATACTTAACTTTATAATACGACCTCTCTTTCTCTCCCTCTATTGCATTTTTTCCTCTCTCCCTGTCCCTCCGGATGGATGCCTGCTGTCTATTTTGTATCTGCGCTCTGTGGAGGTGCTCCACGCAGCCTCTTACTGAAAACCCAATATCACTCCGAGGGGAGGGAGCTCTGTTCCCAGGTGAGTGTGTTGAAACCGGTAGGGTTCTCAATGGGGCTGAGAATATCACTAGTTTTAAAATAGGGGAGGATCTGTCACTGAAATCCCCTCAGCCCCCCCCCCCCCGAAGGGACAGGAGACTTCCACTAAACTGTAATCCCCACCTTTCACAGGCTTTATCTCTCTATGCTGACTGACTGCTCACAGCACATTACTCCAGCACACATAGTCTGAATTTCCCCCTATATCCACACACACACACCCACACACACACCCACACACACACACACACACACACCCCTAATCCCCAGTTCCCTTCACTGGTTATATTTAGAATATCCCTCATTCATTTTGTCCTGATGAAACCGCGCTCTGCAGATATCAGTCTTCTCTACATTCATTCATCACACTTTTCCTACATCTTGATTGTCCCTTGAATGGATGGATATTCTGTATAACGACATATGACAGTTGTTGAAAAGCTACTTTACATTGGTATGGGAGAGAGTGGCTTGTTGCTAACATCCTATGTGGTTTAACATTGATAAGGTCAACCAAGGACAAACTTTACATTGGCAAACCTCTGAAAGGGTTCTAGAAGAACATTCTGGAATGATGGAGGGCTGGTATGTTATTACAGAGGGCAATGTTTGATGGACCTTTCCATTCTCTGTTCTCTATGGTGTGCCTTCCCTGTGGCTCAGTTGGTAGAGCATGGTGTTTGCAACACCAGGGTTGTGGGTTTGATTCCCACGGGGGGCAAGCACAGGAAAAAAAAAAAAAATGTATGAAATTGTATGAAATGTATGCATTCACTACTGTAAGTCGCTCTGGATAAGAGCGTCTGCTAAATGACTAAAATGTAAATGTGTCGTCGTCGTCGTTGTTGTTTCTTGAATGGGACATCCGGTGCTTGTATCTAGAGGTCTAACCCAGCTGACAGATTGGATGTCTGACAGGTCTGAATCTGAGACCTCCTGTCTGTCAATCCCAAATCAAATCAGTCCACACACACACACTCTCCAAGAAACATTCCTTACCCCAGGATAATTCAACTGGTGACTATCTGGGAGAATATAGAAAAAGGAGAAGTCTGTTGCTGCATAAATCTGATAGTCTTATTGACTGGAGAAACAAATGATAGGCTTATGTTTTCAGCATGAATCGCCTTCATCTCTCTCTCTCTCTGCCCCCTTACTGATCTCTCTCTCTCTCTCTCTCTCTCTCTCTCTCTCTCTCTCTCTCTCTTTGTCTCTCTCAGACACACAATCCTGTCAATTCCACATCAAATCAGTCCACACTGTGAAGTCATGAACTTTGAATGTCAGGTTCTGATCTTTCCTTTACAAACCCCACTAACAAGTAACCAATCACTGAGCATGTCAACACAAACATATTATATTGATCACCGATGTTAAAAACCGATGTCAAAGCTACCGTGCATACCTATATAACGTAGGTTATATAGACGTAATGATGCCACGTAAAATGTTGCGCTACACGTGCAACACAGCATTCCTAACCTAGCCCACAATGTCTGCTGTGTGGATCGAGCAGTCAACAAGTCGAGCAGTCATTTGAAAGAGTAAGAAAATTTCAGCCAGACAACTCAAAGGCGAAATCCATTAAAGTCAAGATAACGGAATGCCATTGACAATCAACCGTTCTCTGTCGTGGGTGAGGTTGGCTTCGTCAACTGGTCAAGCACACACCAGTGCCCTACCGGAGTTACACAGTAATAGCGTCACTGCTATTAGCTTCACGACATACATACTATGAAACGCCATTTGGGTCTTTGCGTGTCAAAAAAGATACAGTAGCACTGTCAAAGCTGTACAAACAATGTGTTTACAATACTGAGTTGGTAATAAAGCATAATTTGTTTGACCGCAACTTCTGGGGTAACTAGCTTTAGCTTGGTACCTAGCTAGCACCAATACAGCCAGCCTGAAAACAATGACCAGTAGAAACTGCAGACATTTTCATTATTCTTAGCAATGATTTAAGAATCCTTGTGAGTAAGTATTAGCCAGGTTGCCACTTGTTGTTTGACAATTGAAATTGAACTTCAGTTCATGAAAAGAAATAGCTAGCCAGATACTTAACCCTGTTGCCCAAAGCTAACGTTATAAGCAGCCAGCTAGCTTCATCTGGCTAATGAGGCTCGACCGGACTGGGTTATGTGTTGTGAATTTGCGGTTTGCCTTCAAAATAAAAGTATGTCATTGACAGTGATTCAAATGAATAAAAATAGTGTAATTATGCCATACCTTTTTTTTAAGGCAAACCTGTAAAGTCCACTATTGTGGCTAATCCTTATTGTGGCTAGCTTCACACAGATTAATCCACCATTAATCAAATAAGAACTGTTTTATAAATTAGGATTATTTTAGATGATGACACCTAGCTATATAGTAAGGCAGCTAACTATAGCTACTGAAACAGATTATGTCGTTTTGCTATGTTTTTGGGGAAGAACATTGTTTGCATCCATGAGCTAGCTAACTTTTTTTATAACCAGTACTGTAGGTGCGCAAGACAACTTTATCAGCGTCATAGCATACGTATCGATGAATCGTTGTGACATATGAAATACGAGTGATAGTGTAATCAATGTGTAATAACTACATAAAAAAATTATGAACGTGTTAAATTATTATGTGACGTGCAGTCATATTCAGGTCCTGATTGGTCAACAAGCTGATTTGACATGTCAAAGAGTGTTATTTGACACCTCAAATAGTGTTATTTGACATGTATCTTTTTTGACATTCAAAGACCCAAACGCCGTTCCATAGAAATTGTTGAGTATGAAACGACTGAACAAATGAACTTGACTTGAACGAAACAGCACAGCAAGTAAGTGAAAGAAATAGGTTTTGATTATATTTTACTGGTAATGGGGACATATGTAAATGCAAACAAAATAACTTTTTGGTCAGTGTGGTGTGTGTGTGTGTGTGTGTGTGTATGTGTGTGTGTATGTGTGTGTGTGTGTGTGTGTGTGTGTGTGTGTGTGTGTGTGTGTGTGTGTGTGTGTGTGTGTGTGTGTGTGTGTGTGTGTGTGTGTGTGTGTGTGTGTGTGGGTGTATAACCTTTATTTAACTAGGCAAGTCAGTTATGAACAAATTCTTATTTACAATTGTAACTGACAGTTAATCTGTAAGTCTATGTCGTTGTTTTTTGTTTGAATTGTTTACGTGTTCGCTATACGGGGGAAATGATAAGACAGGTGGAACTACATGGCTAATAACTGTTGTAACGGGGATCATTATCGTAGCAACACATCTTTGGGGGTGAAGGCTTTCCCGTGCGATGTCAGCTAAGTTTTCATGTTACCGGGTGTAGTTCGTAAAGGTTGATATGTGTATGTTAGGATGAAGAGTGAATTCATGCCAGGAATATAAGTGTGAAGTTTGATTTCCTCCCTTCTGTAATAAGCAGCCAATGAGGTATTTTTTCCTTTATTCGTGTGTTTAATCTGAGACTGTTATAGCTCCGGCTAAACTGTTTATGTATGTAATTACTTCAGAGTTATACCAAGCTAATAAGTCACTGTTTATGTATGTAATTACTTCAGAGTTATACCAAGCTAATAAGTCACTGTTTATGTACGTAATTACTTCAGAGTTGTACCAAGCTAATAAGTCACTCATAAGACAAGAAGGTGTAAGAGTGTGCTGAAACTGTATTTTCATTTACTTTATAGTTCTCACGGAAGGTGATAATTCTGACTAAACTACAGAATAAAGCCGCCAGTTAAAATCAAGGAACGGTTGTGCTCGTGGTTACTGGAGGGAGCTACAGTGAGAACTCAATGCTCTTCACGAGCAAGAGAGAAAGAAGAATCTCATCCAGCTGTAAACGTCTACAAGATACCCAAATCCTGGTAGGCCCTGTCATCTGCCAGATAAGAGTTTTGCACCTTCCTGCAGCCTAAGAAGAAAATCTCCACATAAGGAAGCATCGTGAGGCAACATAAGGTCAAGGCTAACAGGAAAGTCAGACACGTATGTACAAGTCAAGGTGTTTGAAGGTGTCCCTAAGCCTTGTGAACTGCTAATAAGAGACTTTAAGATTACAATTCGTGAGGACTGGAGATAGTTGTGTATTTCATCAAGACGCTGGTATTATGCATTTGCTCTTTCTATCTTAATGTACCGCTGTTATGTGTATTACTGGAAAAATATTATTTGATACTTACTAAAACAATATATATATTGCGACAAAACATTAAGGGTCAGCGTACACCTATTCATTATATTTTCACCTGTAAGTTAATAGTGTAATTGTTTGGTAAGGTGTTTGTTCAAGCCTTTGTTACAAGCATTATACATGTTTATACCACGTACTAAGGTTTAAATTACCTACTCACTTATCCAAACCTTACCTAGAATTGATTTGATTTGATTTAGAATGTCAGAAAAGGGTAGTTTCACTAAAGGTGATAGAGATGGGGTGGGTCAAGTTGAGCAGCTGCAGCAACACCTCGCAAACTTCAAGCCTTCATCAGAACAAACAGAGCAGCAGGAAGAGACCCAGACTGGTGTGGAGTCACGGCTGCCAGCGAATGATGATACAGAAGTTGCTAATGAGACATCACAACAAGAGCCACGAAAAGGTGAGAGGGTCCGCAGGTTAACTGAAAAGGGCAGAGAACTGCGCGACGAAAGGTGGAGACAGCTCGAACATCGTTTCAGAGTCAGCTATGAGAAGTGGAAGGCTCTGGTAAAGGAAGCAAAACTGTCACTGACAGGCTGTTGCTCTGAAGACCTACTAGAAGACCTCTTAAACAAGATCAGCCATACCTCTACAGAGCTAAACCTTGTTTATGTAAATTTGCGTCAAATTGACATTCCCGACAACGATATACGCCGCAGAGTTGATTCGTGTGAAGCCGTTACAATGTCTATTATCAAGACTGTAAGGTGTCATCTAAAGGCCAGGGAAGAAGGTCAAAGTAACCAGATAGAGCTGCACTGGAAGGACAGCAATTCCTTGTGCATGTCTGAACTCTCACATAAGTCAAGTCTCAACTATCAGCCCTCAAGCATTTCCTCCCAGTCTCAAAGAAACTCAAAGGTCAACTCCAGACACTCAAGCGTGTCATCTGTTAAGAGACAAGAGGCTGCGGCGGAAGTTGCTGCTAACCAAGCAGCTTTAGAAGTAATGGTTGAGCAAGAACGCCAACTAGAAGAGCTTCAGAGACTCGAAGATGAAGATAAGAAGAGGACAGCGGAGCAAGAAGCTGAGGCTGTGAAACGCAGCTTAGAAGAAGCTAGGCTGCGAGTCAAGTTAGAGGTAGAAAATGCTGCCAGACGAAGGACGCTAGAAGACAAGCGTAGAGAGTTAGAGCGCCTAGAAGTGCTCAAGAAACTAAATACTGCCAAGGCGAGGATGCAAGTGTATGAGCAAGATGAAAACTCAGAGAGTAGTTCTCTCTTCTCGTCCTCTAACTGCAAATCTGTGAAAGAAGTCATGCACAGAAGTGGCTCATCTCACAGTCTCTCACCACAACATGTTGTGACAAGCACACAACATGAAGATAGCACCAAGACCATGTTCAGGTTACTAGCGGAATCAATCAGTGAAAGCCGCCTCCCCATACCAGAACCAGTAACATTCAATGGAGAACCACTCTTGTTCACTGACTGGAAGGTCTCTTTTCAGACTCTGATAGACAGGAAGAACATACCAGCAACTGAGAAGATATATTACTTAAGAAAATATGTCGGTGGGCCTGCCAAGAAAGCCATTGAAAGTTACTTTATGTTAGGAACAGAGTCAGCCTACCATGCTGCGTGGACCATTCTTGAAGAAAGGTACGGAAACAAATTCCTCATCGCCAAGTCCTTCAGAGATAAGCTCAATGCATGGCCTAAGATAGGATCCAAGGACAGTCTTGAACTTAGAGACCTTGTAGATTTTCTTCGCAGCTGTGAGGCTGCTATGTTTCAGAATAAGGGCCTGGAGGTGCCTAATGACTGTAATGAAAACCAAAAGATCCTCGCTAAACTTCCAGATTGGCTAACTTCAAGATGGAATAGAAAGGTCATAGACATCTTAGAAGAAACTGAGACCTTTCCCAGCTTCAGTCAGTTTGTGAAGTTTCTCACTAGAGAAGCCAAGATCGCTTGCAATCCTGTAACATCCCTTCACGCTTTGAAACCTATCGAAGATGGAAAACCTAAGACGCCAAGGATTCAAAGCCCTGGAGCAAGGGTATTAGCAACTAACTCTGATGAGAAAGATACTGTCACTAGTTGTGTCTTCTGTGAGAAGTCAGGTCATAGTCTCCACAAATGCTGGAAGTTCATGGATAAGCCCACCGCAGAGCGACAGAAGTTTGTTCAAGAGAATAAATTGTGCTTCGGCTGTTTAAGGCCTGGGCATCGTTCGAAAGATTGTGATAACAGGAACACCTGTGACACGTGTCAGAGGAGGCATCCATCCTGCCTGCACGAAGATCGTACTAAAGAAAGGTCAAGGAATAGGAAGACAGAGCCCCCACAAGATAAGGGGACAAGTGCGTCAAGTGAGGCCATATCTAACAGAGTCGTAAGGGACATTAACAACACTCACACCTCCACAATCATTCCAGTATGGGTGTCAACCACAAGCGAGCCCGATCGTGAAGTTCTCGTGTATGCACTTCTTGACACCCAGAGCGACACCACCTTTATCCTTGAAGAGACAACAAAAGCTCTCAATACAAGGAAGGAGCCAGTACATCTGAAACTCTCTACAATGGCTTCAAGGAATACCATCGTGCCCAGCCAGAAGCTGTCTGGTTTGCAGGTTAGAGGGTTTTACTTGGAGAAGAAAATCCCTCTGCCAACGACCTACTCGAGAGAGTATATTCCTGCAAACAGAGATCATATTCCTACTCCAGAGACGGCAAGAGCATGGTCTCATCTTGAACACATTGCAGAGGAGATTGCTCCTCAACAGAGCTGTGATGTCGGTCTCTTAATTGGCTACAACTGCTCCCAGGCTCTTCTTCCAAGAGAAATTGTGTCTGGTAAGGGAAATCAGCCTTTTGCTCAGAGAACAGACCTTGGCTGGAGCATAGTCGGCTATGGAAACCCATGTATCGACTATGGCGACGCTATTGGAGTGAGTCATCAGGTGATCGTTAGACAGGTGATGCCAAGTCTTCAATCTTCTTCCAACCTCACAAATCAAGTACATTATGTTTGTAGAACACGCGTAAGAGAGGTAATCACAGCACTGGACGTTATCAAGACGCTTGAATCCGACTTCAATGAGAGAGCTGCAGAAGAGGACCTCATATCTCAAGAGGATATCCGGTTCCTGACAAAAATGAAAGCGGGCATCAGACGCAAGGACAATGGACATTACGAGATGCCGCTGCCATTTAAGGAAGAAAGACCCAACCTGCCGAACAATAAAACATGTGCAGTTCACCGTCTCAAGTGCCTGGAAAGGAGGCTGAGGAGAGACAAGCAGTACTACAAGGACTACACAGCATTTATGGAAGAGACCATAGCTCGTGGAGATGTTGAGAAGGTCTCCAAGGAAGAAATTAACAAACATCTAGCATGGTACATCCCACATCATGGGGTTTACCACCCACAAAAACCTGGGAAGATACGAGTCGTCTTTGACTGCTCAGCTAAGTTTCGAGAGACGTCCTTGAATGACCATCTCCTCACCGGTCCAGAGTTGACAAACACATTGCTGGGTGTCCTTTGTCGTTTTCGTAAGGGTCCAGTTGCAATCATGTGTGATGTAGAGCGCATGTTCCACCAGTTTCATGTGAAAGCAGAAGACCAAGATTATCTGCGGTTCCTTTGGTGGGAGAACGGAGATCTAGAGTCTCAACCCTCAGTGTATCGTATGAAGGTCCACTTGTTCGGCGCAGCTTCATCTCCTGGTTGCGCCACCTATGGTCTCAAACATCTCGCTGCCGAAGGACGAGGAAGCTTCAGCGAGAAGTCTATCCAGTTCATAGAAAGGAACTTTTATGTTGATGATGGGTTGACGAGCGTATCGTCTGAAGCTGAAGCGGCCCAGCTGGTGAAAGAAGCAAGAGAGCCTTGCAGCATCGGCAAACTTCGGTTGCACAAGTTTATCTCTAACAGCAAGGAAGTTATAGCCACAATTCCCAAGGAAGAATGTGCTGAGGGTGCCAAAGACCTGGATATGGCTTTGGGTGAACCACACATGGAGAGGGCGCTTGGTGTACTATGGTGTGTCGCATCAGACGAGTTCCAGTTTAGGGTAGTTGTTAAGGAACGCTCACTCACAAGAAGAGGAGTGTTGTCTACAGTAGCCTCTGTATATGATCCGCTTGGGTTTGTGGCACCCTTTGTCCTGGCAGGGAAGCAGATCTTACAGCAGATGTGTCGTGACAAGATCGACTGGGATGACCCCATTCCAGATGACCTACGTTTCCAGTGGGAATTCTGGCTCCAAGGTCTACAAAACTTGTCGGAAGTAAGGATCCAACGAGGCTACTTGCCATCAAGTTTCAAGGAAGTGCAGAGTTATGAGCTCCATCACTTCTCCGACGCTAGTACCTCAGGTTATGGAGAGTGCTCATATCTCAGAACAATCAGCACAGCAGGAGAAGTTCATTGCTCCCTAGTTATGGGAAAGTCGAGAGTCGCCCCTTCCAAGATTACGACCATACCATGACTGGAACTTTCAGCAGTGGTGGTAGCTGTTCGAACAAGTGACATGCTCAAAAGGAAGCTAGAGATACAAGGTCTACAGGAATACTTCTGGACAGACTCGAAGGTAGTTCTTGGCTACATCAACAATGAAGCCAGAAGATTCCATGTATTTGTAGCTAACCGTATCCAACGCATTAAGCAAAGCACAGATCCCGAACAATGGAGATATGTGACCTCTGAAGAGAATCCTGTGGATCATGCTTCCAGAGGTCTCACATCAAAACAGCTCATGGCTTTCAACTGGTTCACAGGTCCAGACTTTCTTTGGCAAGAAGAACTTCCCAAAGGACAAGTCAAGGGGGGAGAGTTCTCAGACAATGACCCAGAGCTGCAGAAATCCCTGGTCCATGATACCTAGGCAAAGGAAGAAAGATCGTTACTAGATCACCTTCACAAGTTCTCAGACTGGGCAAGAGTGGTAAAAGCTATTGCCAGGCTCAAACGACATGTCAAGGAAGCCATAGGCTTAAAATTGAGGTCCAGTGAAGCTACAAGCATAGAAGAAAGGAGAGAGGCAGAGCTCACCATTATAAGGATGGTTCAAGAAGCAGCCTTCTCCCATGAGATACACAACCTTAGGTACCAGAAAGACATCAAGACCAAAGATAAAGCAAGCAAGTTGCATAAATTGAGTCCATTCCTGGATGAGAGAGGTACATTTTACATTTACATTTAAGTCATTTAGCAGACGCTCTTATCCAGGGCGACTTACAAATTGGTGTATTCACCTATAATATCCAGTAGAACAACCACTTTACAATAGTGCATCTAAATCTTTTAAAGGGGGGGGGGGGTTAGAAGGATTACTTTATCCTATCCCAGGTATTCCTTAAAGAGGTGGGGTTTCAGGTAAACGCATCACCAAACCCACCTATCTGGAGAGGCCCATCCATAAAACAGTCACCCTCCTGGAAGCCGATCAAAAACCCTGCAGACCCCTTTCACAGAAATCACAGGTGATTGGTGGGAGTGTAACTGACTGTAAGTCTATGTCGTTGTTTTTTGTTTGAATTGTTTACGTGTTCGCTATACGGGGGAAATGATAAGACAGGTGGAACTACGTGGCTAATAACTGTTGTAACGGGGATCATTATTGTAGCAACACATCTTTGGGGGTGAAGGCTTTCCCGTGCGATGTTAGCTAAGTTTTCATGTTACCGGGTGTAGTTCGTAAAGGTTGATATGTGTATGTTAGGATGAAGCGTGAATTCATGCCAGGAATATAAGTGTGAAGTTTGATTTCCTCCCTTCTGTAATAAGCAGCCAATGAGGTATTTGTTCCTTTATTCGTGTTTTTAATCTGATACTGTTATAGCTCCGGCTAAACAGTTTATGTATGTAATTACTTCAGAGTTATACCAAGCTAATAAGTCACTGTTTATGTATGTAATTACTTCAGAGTTATACCAAGCTAATAAGTCACTGTTTATGTATGTAATTACTTCAGAGTTGTACCAAGCTAATAAGTCACTCATAAGACAAGAAGGTGTAAGAGTGTGCTGAAACTGTATTTTCATTTACTTTATAGTTCTCACGGAAGGTGATAATTCTGACTAAACTACAGAATAAAGCCGCCAGTTAAAATCAAGGAATGGTTGTGCTCGTGGTTACTGGAGGGAGCTACAACAATGATGGGCCAATTGTGCGCCACTCTATGGGACTTCCAATCACATCCAGATGTGATACAGCCTGGATTTGAACCAGGGACTGTTGTTATGCTTCTTGCACTGAGATGCAGTGCCTTAGACCGCTACATCCGTGTGTGTGTGTTAACTATTTAACTGTACTAGAATGCTTAAAAGGCCGCTAAAATGTTTAATATCGGTTATCGGTATCAGTTTTTTTTGGCAAGGAAAATATCGGATCGGCCAAAAATGTCATATCAGTGATTCACTAGTTTTAACCCTCTAGAGTCTAAGCCCTGTCTAAGCCGGGGGAGGGCGGTTCTAAGCTAACATATGGAATTGTTTTAAAATGGTCATACCAAGGATTATTTAGCTATTTGATTTAGAATTTTAAGACCACTTAAGGTATCAAAAAAATATATAAAGAAATTATTGGTTGAAACCTTGAATTTGGCATTACTGCTATAAGCCAATAGAAACGCATTGAATTACAGATTCACTACATGGAACAGCAGATGGTCCAAAAAAATGTCAAATGGAAGTTTGTTTTGAAGTGTCTGTCCTATATCTGAGAGATATACGTTTTTTTTACATGTCTTTATCCCCTTATTTTAGGGACTAAACTATCTCCATAAATACATCCATACATTTTTTAAATTGCCACCTTTCACCTCAGATGCGGAAGGGTGAATTCGGCGGATGAGGTGGATTGAGACGCAGCCCATGCAAAAAAACAGATATCTCTATCTTAGACGGTGTAACGATGTGCGCTGAGAGTCGGGAAGCAAGTTCAAGGAGTGTTTTTTATAAAATAAACAGAACATAATACAAAACAAGAACCTCGAACAACGCGCAGACAAGAAACAGAATCAATGACTCCTGGGGAAGGAACCAAAACGAGTGACATATATAGGGCAGGTAATCAAGGAAATGATGGAGTCCAGGTGAGTCTGACGACGCACAGGTGTGCGTAACGATGGTAACAGGTGTGCGCAATAATGAGCAGCCTGGTGACCTAGAGGCCGGAGAGGGAGCGCACGTGACAGTACCCCCTCCCCAACGCGTGGCTCCAGCCGCAGGGCGCCGACCAAAATGACGTTCCCGGGGGACAGGAGCGGACTGGTCACCTCTGCAGAGGCGTGGGAATCCTGTCAATCTGGCTGAGATGCAGGAGCATGGTGACCTAGAGCACCGGAGAGAGCGCAGAACTGACGGTACCCCCTCGCCGGCGTGGTTGGCTCCAGCCGCAGGGCGCCAACCCAAAGGACGATCCCGGGGATCAGGAGCGGACACCCCCGCTAATGCTCGGGCACCTGTCGCCGGCTGGGACGCGGGAACCTGACAGACCGGCTGAGGCGGGGGAGCCTGGCGATCCGGTTGAGGCATGAGAGCCTGACGAGCCAGTGGAAGCAGAGGAGCCTGGCGATCCGGCGAAGGCATGAAAGCCCGACGAGCCGGCTGAGGAAGGGGAGTCTGTCAATCCGGCTGAGGCATGAGTGCCTGTAGCAGCTCCCGGACCCAACGTCATTCCCACCTAACCAAAAAACACTCCCTGATGCTTTCCTTAGGTGAGGGGTCATTCTGTAAAGATGTGCGCTGAGAGTCGGGAAGCAAGTTCGGGGAGTGAGTGTTTTAATAAAATAAACAGAACATAATAAAAAACAAGAACCTCGAATAACACACAGACAAGAAACAGAATCAATGAATCAATGATGCCTGGGGAAGGAACTAAAAGGAGTGACATATCAAGGAAATGATGGAGTCCAGGTGAGTAGGTGCGTGCAATGATGGTGACAGGTGTGCGCCATAATGAGCAGCCTGGTGACCTAGAGGCCGGAGAGGGAGCACACATGACAGACTGATTATGATGGGGAGTGTTGTATCATGTTAATTAGATTTCTAAATTGCAGGCTAAGGGTTAATGGGCTATACCATCATTAAAACCGTATATTTTACTACCTTTGTATACACAATTAACTACCTTTGTATATTGAATATTACTCATTAAAAACAACAACGTTTTGTACCACAAAGAATAACCAGGTAGGCATATTTAGGCACTATTGTTTGTAAATGACTATGTTTTCCTGTTCTTCTCCTCTGTTCACCTATTGTATTTTACAATACCCTCAGTCAAATATATTGATTAGAACCTCATAGACTGCAGACTACAGAGAATAATGTATTGGAAGCCTTGGTCAATACCTTCATGATTAGAATGAAAACAGAACAGCTGAATCTCTCCTGAAAGCCTTGCAAAGTGCATTACAACTCTGACTGCTGTTCATGGATCTTCATTCCCCCAATAAAAGCCCGGCCCCCCTTAGACAGAACAGAGGAAAGGGTTCAACGGAGCCCAAAGCGTTTGTTCATCCTTATTATAGGACATCAATAACGGAGAATTTGTTTTTTAATGGCTCAGTTGTGGGATGGACATTATCAATTCTAATGGGCAAACAGAGACAGGCGGCATAAGTTATCTTACAGCTTTGGCACCTGGCTGGGTATCGGACCATTCTACCAAAAAGGTATTGACTCAAGGAGCCGACTCTACGTTAGAATCTCAGGTCATCTTAATTGCAGCCGGCAGTGGATTTACATTAGGAATCTCCAGCTGACATTAGTCCTCATAAACTCTGGGTTAGATTGATATTGTTTTGGAACCAGGGCCCAATAAAGGGTTGATGGCAGGAGAGCAGGGTGGGACAGTGGCGTGTGGGTGTGTTGAGTGCATGCATGCGTGTGTGTGTGTGTGTGTGTGTATGAGTGTGTGTGTGTGTCTGTACGTGTGTGCGACCTTGTGCGTGCCTGTGTGCATGGATGTATGTGTGTGTGTGGTGTGCGGACAGGTTGCAGTATACCCTAATGGGGATTTATACCAGGGCTCAACTAAGCACTTACTGTTGTCAATTTGCAGCAGATGGATTGGCTCTGCCGGATTGTGAAGTGAGCCTTTACAGGCCTCTCCCGACACCTGTTTGGCCCAGGACCAATGATGCGGCACTATAATGACCAATGAGGTGAGGCAGTGTACTCTGAGCTAGTTCTAGGACCAGACATTCTGATGTTGTGTGCTTCTCTCTTGCCTGAATACCCAAACAAGAACTGGGGAAATGGACTGTGGACTTATGCTAATTGGGTAAGAATCTGTTCATTTGGGAATTGTAGTCTTGAACTATTCATGTTCAAGTCGTGGTTCAAGATACAGGCCGGGACATGCGCATGTGACCTCTTCCACTGATGAATATAAAGAGAATTATCTCAGAGCAACAGACCCAGCGATAATAATCACCCCTCCCGTCCCGTCCCCCTGTTCTCCTCCTGTAGCCTGAGAGAGCATCTCAAGTGGCTTTAACATCCGTACAGTAGTATTGTCTTTGAAGACCCAGGCCTTGTCTGCTCTAATACACATCCAGCTGATAATGGGGGCGTAGAGAGCCGCTGTGTGACTTGATTTATAGCAGCGCTGGGCAGATTGCAGTGACAGTGCGCCAGGGGTTATGGCCTGTAATAGAGAATTCTGTAATAAGGGCCATGTTTTGCTGCTTTACTCTGTGTGTGTGTGTGTGTGTGTGTGTGTGTGTGTGTGTGTGTGTGTGTGTGTGTGTGTGTGTGTGTGTGTGTATGTGTATGTGGCCTAGTGATAGCTCAGTGCCAGGGTTCATACGGTACTGATTTGATATGTAAAATGGGTACTCTCCACGCCCACAGGCCACAAGGACACATTGTGTAGTCAGACGAAAATGATTTTAACAGGATGTAATGCAATTCGGGTATACACCCCTTGCTACTTCTTGCTCTTCTTCTCTCTCCCTCTCTCTTTCTCTTCCTTTCAGCAACAGGGCCATAGAAAGAAGAGGAATGTGATGTTGCAGGGTACTGGTAACTGACTCTATAAGATGAAGGTTGAAGGGCTTGGTTTCAAGAATTAGGTCAGCTGACCATTCAATTAAGTCCATTATGACTTTATAAATCCCAGAGGAGCAATTAGTAAGCTATTGTCTGTGTGTGGATGGATCAATGCCACACCAACGCAGCCTCACTCACATCAGCTGTACAGCTCTTCTACCCAAAAAGTTCAAAGGTCAAATATACGTATTAACTCCTGTATAATAATACAGATTGTATTTGCCTGTGATGCTTCGGGCTCCCTTCTACCCAAACAGTTCAGTCTTCAGGTAATAGGCCCTGTTAGTGCCTGACGGGCCCTTGTACCTTATAGTAACTTCTACCCAAACAGTTCAGTGTTGAGCTCCACAATGTAAGTACAACTCTTTGCTAGGGGCTGAGTTGTGAGGCCAGGTGTCTGCTGGTCATTGTGTATTCTGCACCTGGTGCAAGAGTCTACCTTAATGGGGCCTGGGTGAGCTGTTAAGCAGCATGGGGGGTATTTCATTATCCTTCCTACATATGGACAATCAAGAGCATGCTCACCTTCACACACTTTAGTGGTGAACACACATACACACACCTGTGCATACACGTGCACTTGCACGCACACACACACATTCACATGCACACACAAGCAGATATATGCGCAAGCAAACACACACACCTTCAGATACTTTATTAGGGAATGGAGGAGGGCAGACCTCAGCAGGTTTTTTGGGTAGTTATTTTTGGTCTTGGTGGGACTTTAGGATCTATTACTAAGAAGTGTGGGGACTGGAGAGAAGGGATTTTAGAAACCACTGTAAAACAGAACAGACAGGAGGAGAAAAGAGGTGGTGAATTACACAGAGACTCGTCGTTCTACATTATTTTCTCCCATTTGTTATTCTCGAGGTGTGCCCTGCAGTGCTATGGGTTTGTTGGCCCTGACATGATACATTGGTTGATGTTAGTCTTATTGAGTTGGGTCTGTAACCAATTACCCAAAAACAGTTCATGGCAATAGTCCATCACATTAGTGGAGTCTCATGAGCTTGTTCTGGTATCGTTTATTACTATACATATATTGTAATGGCAGCCTGTAGTAAAATGCATACACAGCCGTGGTTGTTGGGTGACGTGGTGGGTTTTAAAACTTATTCCATTAAAGGGTCCAGGTTTGGCAGGAGAATAATTGGAAATATAGTGACAGGGCTGGGATCAGAATCTGCTTGACAGAGGTGTTAGTTCACTACTGTAAGTACTGGCGTCATAAAACAGCATCTCTCTCTCTCTCTTTCTCTTTCTCTCTCTCTCTCTCTCTCTCTCTCTCTCTCTCTCTCTCTCGCTCTCTCGCTCTCTCTCTCTCTCTCTCTCTCTCATGCCATCTGTCCATAGAGAAGGTGGTGCGTTCATAATGCGTAGCGAAATGGAGCTGTCAGCACACCTCTCCTCCCACTCCCTCTCACAATCACACACATACACGCAGGTACACATGAAAAAACACACACATACCTGTACACATATACAGGTGAAAATGTAAGTGAAATATGTGTGTGTGTATGAGTGAGGCTGTATGAAAGGAAGGTAACTGAGCAGAGCGTTTGATTGGGTGGGGGAGGTTGCTGCTGTTGTTGTGTTTCTGTGAAGGGTGGCAGGTGTGTGAGAGGTGCAGGGCTTCTCTAATGAGCAGAGCAGACCTGGGTTGGCAGGGGCTGTAGTTCGGTGAGGGGGAGAGAAGAGAGGGGGAGAGAAGAGAGGGGAGAGAAGAGAGGGGAGAGAAGAGAGGGGGAGAGAGGGGAGAGGGAGAGAAGGAGAGAGGGGAAGAGGACAGCAAAGGTCACCTTGTCTACTGTTTCTTGTTTGGGTCCGTCAGATCAAACCTGTGGTGAACCCCAATCACCCAAAAAGCATCAAAGGCTGGTTGTGTACTGTACACACACACACACACACACACACACACACACACACACACACACACACACACACACACACACACACACACACAGTCCGCACCCTGTCTGGAAGCATGCCCATATTACACAAACTGATAAATAAATCTGCTACAGTCATGAATATTCAGAAGTACAGGGTATCCTCCACTAATCCTCTCTCTTTCATACTTATCAGAGGTCAAGTCTAGACGCATTGGCTTGAGTGGATATAGCACGGTAATGGGTAAATGGCTAATGTTTCCCTTTGATGTGTAGGCTTTGGATGTCTGATGGATGTCCCAGGCAGTTACTGGGGAGGTGTGAGCAGCAGACTGTTACACATTGATGCTGGCTTTCCCCTGGGGAACAGAGAGATGGGAGGAAGACGTGTTTACATGTTCAGCTGTTTCAATTCAGAGCAAAGCTGAAACACTCAGTGTAGCTGACAGGTGATGGAACGCCAAGCCTAGTCACAGAAACACGAACCGCCATGTTTATAAAGGATCACTTACTTTACCTTCAGGGTTTTCTACATCAAAATGAAATCTCACAAGAAAGCTAGGATGATAGATAATTGTCTTGTCTTGTCGTCCCAAAGTAATTAAGCTTTAATTAATTAAAATGTGCATTGCACATCAAAACAATCAAAACGGCTGATACTCAATAAAGTAGCCCAGATGGTCACTAATGATACCTGTGTACTATCATAGATGAATACGGTATAGTCGTCTGTTTGACATGCATACCGCGTGTAGGCCTACATACACTACCCTTAAAAAGTTTGGGGTCACTTAGAAATGTCTTTGTTTTTTAAAGAAAAGCACATTTATTGTCCATTAAAATAACATCAAATTGATGTTGTAAATGACTATTGTAGCTGGGGCAGCAGGTAGCCTAGTGGTTAGACCATTGGGCCAGTAGTCAAAAGGTTGGTGGATCGAATCCCAGAGCTAACAAGGCAAAAATCTGTCGTTCTGAACAAGGCAGTTAACCCACTGTTCCTAGGCTGCCATTGTACATAAGAATTTGTTCTTAACTGACTTGCCTCGTTAAATAAAGGTTACACAAACGGCAGATTTTTTATGGAATATCTACAAAGGTGTACAGAGGCCCATTATCAGCAACCATCACTCCTGTGTTCCAATGGCACGTTGGGACAGCCAGTTTGCACTGTTCTGTGAAGGGAGTAGTACACAGAGTTGTACGAGATCTTCAGTTTCTTAGCAATTTCTCGCATGGAACAGCCTTCATTTCTCAGAACAAGAATAGACTGACGAGTTTCAGAAGGAAGTTCTTTGTTTCTGACTATTTTGAGCCTGTAATCGAACCCACAAATGTTGATGCTCCAGGTCCCCCTACCACACGAAGCCCCACTAATCTACAGACGGATATGCACGAGGTGGCTAAAAACAGACCTGCCTCCATCATCTACCAGCTTGCTACCTATGGCTCGGCTAGCTGTCTAATTCTCACTGGACCCTTTGATCACTCGGCTAAGCATGCCTCCCCTTAATGTCAATATGCCTTGTCCATTGCTGTTCTGGTTAGTGTTTATTGGCTTATTTCACTGTAGAGCCTCTAGCCCTGCTCATTATACCTTATCCAACCTTTCAGTTCCTCCGCCCACACATGCTATGACATCTTCTGGTTTCAATTATGTTTCTAGAGACAATATCTCTCTCATCATCACTCAATGCCTAGGTTAACCTCCACTGTATTCACATCCTACCATACCTTTGTCTGTACATTATACCTTGAAGCTATTTTATCGCCCCCATAAACCTGCTCCTTTTACTCTCTATTCCAGACGTCACAGACGACCAATCCTCATAGCTTTTAGCCGTACCCTTATCCTCCTCCTCCTCTGTTCCTCTGGTGATGTAGAGGTGAATCCAGAACCTGAAGTGCCTAGCTCCACTCCTATTCCCCAGGCGCTCTCTTTTGATTACTTCTGTAACCGTAATAGCCTTGGTTTCATGCATGTTAACCTGTTAGGGCTAGGGGGCAGTATTTACATGGCCGGATAAAAAACGTACCCGATTTAATCTGGTTACTACTCCTACCCAGTAACTAGAATATGCATATAATTATTGGCTTTGGATAGAAAACACCCTAAAGTTTCTAAAACTGTTTGAATGGTGTCTGTGAGTATAACAGAACTCATATGGCAGGCAAAAACCTGAGAAGATTCCAAACAGGAAGTACCCTCTCTGACTATTCCTTGAGCTTCTTGCCTCTGTTTATTGAAGACAGGATCTTCGCTGTAACGTGACACTTCCCACGGCTCCCATAGGCTCTCAGAAGGCAGGAAAAAGCTGAATGATGTGATTCCAGCCCCAGGCTGAAACACATTAGCGCGTTTGGATAGTGGCCGATCAGAGGGCCATCAGACTAAGGCTCGTGCACGAGGGGATCCCATGCTTTTACTTTCTCTCTCGTTGAATGTAAACAGGCTTTGCCGGTCGGAATTGTCGTGTCTTTGGCTATGCCGGATTAAGTGATATGACATGCTAACTTATAAAATGATTTCTCTGTAATTAATATTACCTGATTAAGCTAATCATGTAAATGTAATTAACTAGAAAGTCGGGGCACCACAGAAGAACGTTTATAGAGCCGTTATCTTCCGAATAAACTCTTAAAATACTTTGTAATATTTTACATCGATAGCAGTCAATATTAACCCTTATCTTATTTTCAGTCTCATAATGAAAGTTGTCAATTCTTGGTTATCTTCACGAACCCTGGCTAACAAGTTGAATCAGCAATACAAAATTGGGTTTAATTATTTATTTACTAAATACCTAACTAATCACACAGAATTACAAATACACAGAATACTAATGATGTCATACAGAAAACGTCCCGGTGGACGGAACCTGGTTACACAAAGGAAAGGGGGTTGGGCTTGAATGAAATAGCGGGAAGACTTAGGAACAAAGAAACAGCAGCTATGCTATCGTAAATACATTATCTTATGCATTCTAAATTACCGCCCATTTGGAAAAGGAAAATGCAATAAATATTTACTCTGAGCTGCGCTTCGGTAGATTGGTCGTAGATGCTGGCCGGGTTGGCCAACAGATCTTCCTGTAGTGGAAGAATGTCAATGGTGGTAAATTGGATACGTGGTGGTATCTTCGTCTGGTTGTTAGACTGGATCCGTCGTCCGTCCTTTCCTAGCCCACGTTAGCAGCGGCTAACTCAACGGCTAGGAAGTATCACTTCTGTAGTGAATAAGCTCAAAGTTCATACCAGTTCATACCATAGCTCACGCCGAGGTTGGCTTAGTTCTGTCCTTGATATGGTTTAGTTAACATGTGTGTCCTTCTAACGTAGAGGCTGCAGACCTCCCGTACTGGAACTCCTGAATGTCTTTTCATCAAAGGCTTATATATTGGAGAGGGAGGAAGGAGGTGTTTCATCGTTTATAACCCCTGTCTTCTTCACAGGGTTGGGCCACTGATCGAGCAGGGCACTTTCCTTATGAAAACCCAATTCTCTCATTTGGAAGCTAAAATTACATTTAATCTCCTAACAAACAATTTCAATATCAAACATTTCAATTGCATAACAATTCCATGTGACTCTGATAACTAGAGGGTGTATACTTTCTCAGGTACAGTTTATGTCGTCCTGTCATCAATCATAATGTCTCAGATAACAATGAACTGACATACATACTCATTACGTTATCAAGCATATTTCCAACTGGTTTTATTATCAAAATATGGTTCCTTTCCCCATTTGTTTGATGTTCCCAGACTCTCTATATTTAACAGGACAGCAGTCCTTCAGTAGGGTCAGTAAGAGAGGGGAAGGGAGAAAAGTATTTATGGGGGGGTCATAAACCACACCCACAGGCCAACGTCATGACAGTCCCCCCATGTTGGGTTCAATCTTGCGATTAAACTGCATGTTGTAAACCAACATAGAAATGAACGTGGGTTGTCCTGGTTGTGGATCATCGTTGTGGTCCCCATCTGGCGGTCGACCCGGGTAGGGTGTCTGCAAATGAAGAAGTCCGCTCCAAGGCTGGGCAGCAGATGTCCAGTTGGTGGTTGCTATTGCAGTCCCCCCTCTGGTGGTCGACCCAGGTAGGGTCTCTGCAAATGAAGATGTCCGTTCCATGACTCGGCAGCGGATGTCCGGATTGGGATCGCCGTTCCGGACCCGTCGTCTGGTCGTCCAGACTGGAATATCTGGGCAGTAACTTAGGCAGAGGTTAACAACGCACACACACTCATGAAATATATCATTACATTTCCTCCCAAATGAGCGGCGTTGTGGCACTAACTGATGGTTGTATGGGGGAGTTGTTTATAGCTCTATCACTTTCTATGTGCCAAAGAAAATGAAACAAAATTAATGAAAGCATAAACAAAACAAAATAGTTATGCCACCTTAATCATCTAATTGGACTGTATTCTATCTACGTCCATGGTCTTGGCAAAATGACCCTATCATGGCATTGTCTAATGTCATATCTAGGGCTTTCCTAATTTGCGGGGTGGCGCTTAGGGTACTATCCTAAGTTGACAACTATATGATAAGTCTACAGCTGTAAGGCACTAGTTTTGGGCAGTCTACAGGCTGACCTATGGACTTCTGGTTAGAAAACTGGTGCGTGCTGTAGAGTCAAATGCCTAGAAGTAAATGTTCAACTTTACTAAGGCTGATATTTTGCTTGGACCCTTAACTGATCCTAGCATAAATCCTAATTGGATGTTCCGTTGTGCATGTGCGTTTATGCTTACACAATCGCGCATGTCAAGGGAAGATAACCAAGTATCCTGGCAGATTACAACTTGTTCAGAATGAGTCTGACTTAGTCAGGTAATTTTCAGGTCAATGCCTGGAGGTCAGTCAGAATTGGTGTCAAGGGAGTCTGTAGTAGTTTTTCTACAAGTCACTGTGTCTTCCACTATTGTAGTGGCGGTAGGTATGAAGTCTATTTCATAGCTATGTTATCCACGGAGGAGCTAACCTCACGACGGAAGTACTCTAAGTATTAGACCAGTTGTACGTGGTGTGATCATGGTTCATGACTTCTAATAACTTTTCTCCTGAACGGAGGGTTCTATTTATTAGTGGCATGTGTTAACCATTGGAAGAGTGCACTGGAGATTCCCTTCCCCGTGTTGCACTCTGAGTGACTCCTATGTCGCTATTATCAATAGCAATTTTACTTGTGAGGTTACTAATCCTCTTACTGAGTGTTGCTGGACTGACTGTGGTATTGGCACTGGTATTCAAGGGGTCCAGTTGTCCTACCGATTTATTCTGAAATATTATCTACTGGAACACCTGATTGGAGCATATTACTAGTTGTATTGTAGTTGAACCTACACATGGCAAGGAATGATTATTGTTGCCATTTGTTTTGGAGGTGGACAAGTCCACTGGACTTCCTTTACGACCAGTGTGGTACACCTCAGAACTATCTTAGATGTGTTCTAAGATAATCCCCGTCTAGGGGCCTGTCTGCTCCTCACTGTTCTCATAGGGGAGTTTACAACTAGATTTGATTTATGCTCTGGCGGCCTCGTACAGTGTTGTCCGTAGTCTTGACCCCCCCACCGGCCTCGATGAGGGTCATCATGGGTCTGGGCTACTATTCCCCCCCTTTGTGTCTCGGGACCCCCCCACCAGCGGGTGGTGTTGGTGTCCGAGGCGCAAACGAAAAGGTCGGACCCTATGTACAAGTTGTCAGTGGCCGCGTTATTATGAGAATGGCTGTAACCTTTCAACCAAATCTCCTGGTGTTTGTGCTTCAACACCCTCAGTGGCTGTCGAGGTCTGTCAGTCACCACCGCGACCGCGTGTGGCAACCTCTTCAGTACCTGCAAACTGAGACGAGGATATCGGTCTGTGATATCGCAAAGTGTTTCACCAGTGGGAGTCATCGGGTCAGTTGCTGGACTGACGCCATTAGTGTCATTGTAAGGGGTGACAGTCCCCAACAAAGCAGAAGGTGTATCATCGGAAGCAGAGTGTACTCTGCGCATCAATGTTTTACTTGCTGAGACGGCCGCAGTGCTTGCGGAAGTGTCCGAAGGGCAAGAGAAGTTCATCTCAACTACCGTATTGCACGACTGCAAGGAGGAGGGAAGTTGCTCATTCACAGAGACAGCTGGCTCAAAATCATGAAAAGAATGGTCAACCAGATTGGCTGATGGAATGTGTCGAGATATCGTAATATCTCCTTGGATCGGATTCTGCACCAAGAGGTTTCGAAACGTCTTTTTCCCAAGGGGTGCTTTTGACAGATACCCCTCGTGAAGGACTGCGTTGCAGCTAGCGTTAGGGGAAGACAGTGTGGTCAGTGGAGAAGGCACTGTGGCCTGTGACCATACCTGGTTGGTTTTCCAATCCATCAATGGGAGTAACCGATCCATCAAGTCTGCTCCAAGTAGCAGGGTTACAGTTTCGAGGCTGGTAACATACACAGGGTGAACGAGCGATACGTCCTGGAAGTGTAGTTTCAGCATAACTCTCAATGTGAGAGGCGAGGTAGTCTGAGTGACCCCTCGAAGTTTAGTGTCGCATCGTTCCACTTTTAACCAATGTTTAGTTGGCTTCAAAGCCCTTTTGATATCATCAAACAATGTTTGAGAGATGAGTGATATTGTCGCACCCGAATCAATTAGCGCATGACAAGCTAAGCAGTCCTCCAGGACTGTTTCCAGGTATGGCCATTTAGATTCGTGGTTAGTGGACATATTCCCCACAAAGTGGAGTGGTCGTTCGCAACGATGTGGTGTGCCATGTCTGTTCCAAATGGAAGCAGATTGACTTTTCCGATTTTGAGTGGGCTTGGCTTTAACAAAGCGTTTGACCTTTATCTTCGCAACTTTTGTATCAGAGTCTATAGACAGAGCCCGGGGGCTTGTTTCTTGATCAAGCCGGCCCTGGATAGGGTCTTGAATGAGAGCGGGAGAAATTTGAACTTTAACGTCCATGCTATGGGTGTTAATTCCTGCGGACCTGGTGTCCGGTAATTCCCCGTCTAGTCCTTGTGACTTATCTTTTACCCTTTTCTCAAATTGTTCTCGTTTAAGTTCTTCACGTAGTGGAACTTCTGGAGAACATTGGTCTACGTTTTGATCGTCCTTCAACCCTTTGTTACCCTTGTGTTCTGACACTTTGTGTGGGTTGGGTGCAGGAACGTAGCGAACGGGTCGATTGTAGCGGTAGTCGTTTTGAAGGCGACGTACTTTACAGTTATTTCGACCGCGGCGGTTATTGGAATCATGGTTTCGGGGTAGAAACTGTTGTTGTGCGTCATCTCTCGACGCTCCAATACCTGATAATGCACCCTCTAACTGGAGTGAGTGCTCCTGGTCAAACTTCAAAACCGAGTGGTCAGGGCTCTTAGTGTTGCGAGCTTTTGATGCCTCAAAAGCTGTGCTTGCAAGCTCTCTGAGTTGTAAGATAGGCAAGCCAACGTGGGCTGTAGGGCCCAAGTAGGTAATGAAGGTGGGATACATGTTCGACAGAAACATTTGTTTGAATGGTAACAGCTCTTCCATTCCTGTTTCCGTGAGTAGGCCAAAGTAAGCTGAACGAAGCCTATGATAGAAAGCTTGTGGGTGTTCGTTCCGAGCTTGTTTGACCGTGTTAGCCAGTGAGCTATCGTGTTTGCGAGTCACAGAACCACTGAATTCTAATTTCAAAGCTGTGGCAAGTTTAGCGTAGTCATTTAGCACGTGTTGCTGTTGTAAACGAATGAACCTCGTCACGTGTCTATTCGACGTTCGCTTCAACAGGTAAACCCTGTCAGAACCCGTAGCGTTCGGGTAGCCACCCAACGCATCCTCTATGTCAGCTAGGAACGTCTCAGTATCGTTTGGCTGACCTGGAACGGGGTCAAAGGTTGGGAAATTCTTGACGAGTTTGTCAAGGTAGTCCGCGCCAAGCGGGCGGAGAGGATTGGCTTCATCCTGTGGAGAAATTGGGGCCGAAAGGCCAAGAGGAGAAGCCAAGCTTTGGCTTTGTTGGCCAAGAGGCTCCATATTACTCAGTGCCGAATGGCCAAGAGGAGAAGACTGAGGGACACATGATGGAGGCAATGTCTGAAACCTATCGTCTTCACTCCTTTGAGTACCGGACTCCGGTTGCTTGGATGGGTAGTCATGCTGTAGAGCGTGACCATTCTGGATTTCCTCCAGATGGTATCTAAGGGTGGTCTTCTGCTGCATTGCAGAGTCCACTTCAGCGCTTAGAGTACCAATTTTGGACACGTGAGTGTCACACCTGCTCCTTTCGGTCTCAAACTTATCTGTCATGGTTTGCAGATAGAGGTCTTGAGTACGGAGCGAGAGATTCAGTGATGAGATTTCCTTTGCTTGCTTAGAAATCAATATTTCCATCCTCATCACCTGAGTTCTCTCATCATTCATTTGGTCAGCAACTTCAATAAATTCTGCTGATTTATCATCCAACTTTGTCACTGTGTTCATTAACTGATCGTCTTTGGTCTGCAGCGCTTTGAGGAGCACCGTGTTATTTTGAGTAACATTCAACAAAACAGCATGCATGTTGTCAAGTTGAGCGCTCCTGTTTGTAGATAACTCTTCAGATTTATCTAGTTTGGCGTGGACATCATCGTATTTAGTTTTGGCTAAATCGAGTTCTTCCTGTAGCATATGATTTTGTTCCTGTAGAAAACGATTTTGTTGAAGAGCTTGTGCTCGTTCATCGTCATAAGTATTTGCAATTACTTTTAATTGTTCCGATTTCAAACGCAGTTCCTCGACTAGCAGAATGTTTTCATTTCCTGCTTTTGTCAATAGTTGCTCAGTTCTCTCCACCTTTGCCCTCATGTTAGCCATGTCTTGCACGTGCTTCAGCTGTGCACTGTGGTATTGGATCGATGCCAACCTTTGATGGCGATACATAAGTGCTAAAGTGGAGAGAACCGTCACAAAGCCTGTGTTTGATGGTTGATTTTGGAGAGCGTTCGCAATTTCGGCTGTGTTTTCGCTAATGTCATAATTAGGGTTGGTATCCCTGCTGAGTTCAGAGATCGATCCTTTTATGGGTTGAGGTTCACTAATTAGCGGAGGAGTGGTGACCACCTCCTTTGGTAGCTTGCACATTATTAGAAAAATTTAGAGGAAAAATGTTCCTATTTTTTTTCAATGTTTGGGTTTGGAATTCATTGGAAGCTGCAAAGACAAGTTTAATCTATTTATAGATGTTGACGAACCATCAGTACTGTACCAGTAATGTGGAAGTTGGATGTGAATGAATTTGCAAAAGCAAATTGAATGAATGAATCAATGCCAATGATTAATCCTACCTGGGTAGGCTATCTGGGTATTAAACTTGAATTAACCTTAGAGGTTGCTTCATCCAGGTTAATAATATGAGAAGTTTTAAAAGTGTCTCATTTGATTGGAAGAACATTAAGGTATGTTCAACAATTTAACTTATTAAATTGAATGAGATGATAATCCATACAATCTCCATTGATTGGATATCATAAGTGTAAACAGTAGTTCAAATGTTGGGAACACCCCCACTATGGTACACTTCTTCCTTGGGCCGAAGCCACATGGGATTGCCGCTGGGGCGGGACTTCTGTCAGTACTGGATTACTGAATGGGTTTTGCAAAAACCAAATTTTACTGATTGATCAATTTTAATGATAAATCAAACCTGTATAGGGTATTTGGGATTTAAACTTTAATTAACCTGAGGGGTTTATTCATCTAGGTTAATGTGGAAAAAAGATTACAATGTCTCGTTTAGAAAACTCATCAATTTGGATATTTTTTTTTTAAAAGATCCACTTGAGAATGTAAATCTGGCAATTTCACTTATTAGTTCAATTGAATAAGACATCGATATCCGTCTGGATATCATGAGTAACGACTTGAGTGTCACCTGACTAATTATTTGAAGTAAAGTACTGGTGACTCTTCAGAGGTGAGTCTGCTGGCACACGTTGAAATCCAACTCAAGTCGGATGAATTACAATGTGGCACAAACAAAATGGCTGTTTTCCCTTTTGTTAGCTTAGCATCTCGAGCAAGCTAATGCTACTTTATGCCTGAAAAATGCTCAACATAGGAATCCCTTGGCAAGGGAAAGGTTTTACTTATAACGTATTATGTTCAACCCTTTTCGGCGATATTTGACGATGTTTTAACCGGAACTCGCGGTAAACAACAAAATGCACCGTGGTCTACTCGCATCGAATCGCGAGAGAGACAGAGAGATACGCTGGTCAAGCTAATCTCTCCTAAATTTCAATCGGCTGGCTCTTTGTCCTCGCTCGAGAAATTAATAATGACCTAGCCAACACGCGTCTGAAACGCGAGAGGCAGAAATAGCCCAGCGTGTGGCCAAACGCGCTATTTCTCAGATAGCTTTATCAGTCCTCCTACAGAACTGTATAGGGTATGCTACCCACTGACTACGTCAGAGCACAACACGGAGGCGATTCTCCAGAGCACACACGCACCAATAATTCCGGTCTACTATTCCCATAATGTATATAATAAACTTGGTATATTATGTAATCTGCTTTCCAATTTTATATATACTGAATCAAAATGAAAGCTTCATCCTATTTTAGATTCCTCGCACGGGGGCTCCATATGTTTTACTGATTGAAATGACCCAAACGTGCGTCCTAGTTTTAGAGTCCACACAGGGTGCGCCAAATATGTCTGTTCAGACCCTTTTCGGATCATTGAACAATGTTAAATTTTTAGGAAGCAGAGTATACTCTGGGCTAACAGTGGAGAAGGCACTGTAAAATTGGGTTTAATTATTTATTTACTAAATACCTAACTAATCACACAGAATTACAAATACACAGAATACCAATGATGTCATACAGAAAACGTCCCGGTGGACGGAACCTGGTTACACAAAGGAAAGGGGGTTGGGCTACTGATCGAGCAGGGCACTTTCCTTATGAAAACCCAATTCTCTCATTTGGAAGCTAAAATTACATTTAATCTCCTAACAAACAATTTCAATATCAAACATTTCAATTGCATAACAATTCCATGTGACTCTGATAACTAGAGGGTGTATACTTTCTCAGGTATAGTTTATGTCGTCCTGTCATCAATCATAATGTCTCAGATAACAATGAACTGACATACATACTCATTACGTAATCAAGCATATTTCCAACTGGTTTTATTATCAAAATATGGTTCCTTTCCCCATTTGTTTGATGTTCCCAGACTCTCTATAATTAACAGGACAGCAGTCCTTCAGTAGGGTCAGTAAGAGAGGGGAAGGGAGAAAAGTATTTATGGGGGGGTCATAAACCACACCCACAGGCCAACGTCATGACAGAATATTATAGCTTTTTTACGAGAAAAATGGCATAAAAATGATTTTAAACAGCGGTTGACATGCTTCGAAGTACGGTAATGGAATATTTAGAAATTCTTTGTCACGAAATGCGTCGTGCTCATCACCCTTCTTTACCATTCGGATAGTGTCTTGAACGCACGAACAAAACAGAGGATATTTGAACATAACTATGGATTATTTGGGACCAAACCAACATTAAGTCCTGGGAGTGCATTCTGACGAAGAACACCAAAGGTAATAATATTTTTCTTATAGTAAATCTGAGTTTGGTGAGTGCTAAACTTGCTGGGTGTCTAAATAGCTAGCCCTGTGATGCCGGGCTATCTACTTAGAATATTGCAAAATGTGCTTTCACCAAAAAGCTATTTTAAAATCGGACATATCGAGTGCATATATCGAGTGCATGACCTAAACTGGGACATGCTTAACCTGTTGGTGCTAGGGGGCAGTATTTGCACAGCCTGATAAAAAATGTACCCGATTTAAACTGGTTACTACTCTTGCCCAGAAACAAGAATATGCATATAATTAGTAGATTTGGATAGAAAACACTCTAATGTTTATAAAACTGTTTGAATGGTGTCTGTGAGTATAACAGAACTCATATGGCAGGCCAAAACCTGAGAAGATTCCATACAGGAAGTGACCTGTCTGACAATTTGTTCTACTTCTGTGGCATCTCTATCAAAAATACAGCATCTCTGCTGTAACGTGACATTTTCTAAGGCTTCCATTGGCTCTCAGAAGGTGCCAGAAAGTGGAATGAGAGCTCTGCAGTCTCTGGGCTAAGTACAGCAGCTCTGTTTGTTACTGGTCAGGCAGGGAACAATGACACTGGAGTGCGCGTCCACGAGAGGACTCCATGTTTTTCTTTCAATATTTGAACGAATACAACGTCGCCCGGTTGGAATATTATCGCTATTTTATGAGAAAAATTGCATAAAAATAGATTTTAAACAGCGTTTGACATGCTTTGAAGTACGGTAATGGAATATTTTGACATTTTTTGTCACGAAATGCGCTCGCGCGTCACCCTTCGGATAGTTACCTTCGGATAGTTACAAAACGGAGGTATTTGGATATAACTATGGATTATTTGGAACCAAAACAACATTTGTTGTTGAAGTAGAAGTCCTGGGAGTGCATTCTGTCGAAGAACAGCAAAGGTAATCCAATTTTTCTTATAGTAAATCTGAGTTTGGTGAGGGCCAAACTTTGTGGGTGTCAAATTAGCTAGCCGTGATGGCCGGGCTATCTACTCAGAATATTGCAAAATGTGCTTTCGCCGAAAAGCTATTTTAAAATCTGACACCGCGATTGCATAAAGGAGTTCTGTATCTATAATTCAAAAAATCTAATCAAATCAAATCAAAATTATTTATATAGCCCTTCGTATATCAGCTGAAATCTCAAAGTGCTGTACAGAAACCCAGCCTAAAACCCCAAACAGCAAGCAATGCATGTGAAAGAGGCACGGTGGCTAGGAAAAACTCCCTAGGAAAAACTCCCTAGAAAGGCCAAAAACCTAGGAAGAAACCTAGAGAGGAACCAAGCTATGAGGGGTGGCCAGTCCTCTTCTGGCTGTGCCGGGTGGATATTATAACAGAACATGGTCAAGATGTTAAAATGTTCATAAATGACCAGCATGGTCAAATAATAATAATCATTGTAGTTGTCGAGGGTGCAACAAGCACGTCCGGTGAACAGGTCAGGGTTCCGTAGCCGCAGGCAGAACAGTTGAAACTGGAGCAGCAGCATGGCCAGGTGGACTGGGGACAGCAAGGAGTCATCATGCCAGGTACTCCCGAGGCATGGTCCTAGGGCTCAGGTCCTCCGAGAGAAAGAAAGAAAGAGAGAAAGAGAGAATTAGAGAGAGCATATTTAAATTCACACAGGACACCGGATAAGACAAGAGAATACTCCAGATGAAACAGACTGACCCTAGCCCCCCGGCACATAAACTACTGCAGCATAAATACTGGAGGCAGGATATAACCTGCCTGTTTGGTAATAAATAATTGTTATGTATTTTGTGAACGTTAATGGTGAGTAATTAACCAACACAAAACATCCTGTGGCATTCTGCATTAGCATCGAACAGACCCCGTGATATGCAACTTTTCAGGGAAGTTAGAAACCAATATACACAGGCAGTTAGAAAAGCCAAGGCTAGCTTTTTCAAGCAGAAATTTGCTTCCTGCAACACAAACTCAAAAAAGTTCTGGGACACTGTAAAGTCCATGGAGAATAAGAACATCTCCTCCCAGCTGCCCACTGCACTGAGGATAGGAAACTCTATCACCACCGATAAACCCACTATAATTGAGAATTTCAATAAGCATTTTTCTACGGCTGGCCATGCTTTCCACCTGGCTACCCCTACAGCAGTCAACAGCACTGCACCCCCCACAGCTACTCACCCAAGCCTTCCCCATTTCTCCTACTCCCAAATTCATTCAGCTGATGTTCTGAAAGAGCTGCAAAATCTGGACCCCTACAAATCAGCCGGGCTAGACAATCTGGACCCTTTCTTTGTAAAATTATCTGCCGAAATTGTTGCAACCCCTATTACTAGCCTGTTCAACCTCTCTTTCGTGTCGTCTGAGAATCCCAAAGACTGGAAAGCAGCTGCTCTCATCCCCCTCTTCAAAGGAGGGGACACTCTTGACCCAAACTGCTACAGACCTATATCTATCCTACCCTGCCTTTCTAAGGTCTTTGAAAGCCAAGTCAACAAACAGATTACCGACCATTTCGAATCCCACCGCACCTTCTCCGCTATGCAATCTGGTTTCAGAGCTGGTTATGGGTGCACCTCAGCCACGCTCAAGGTCCTAAACGATATCGTAACCGCCATCGATAAGAAACAATACTGTGCTGCCGTATTCATTGACCTGGCCAAAGCTTTCGACTCTGTCAATCACCACATCCTCATCGGCAGACTCAATAGCCTTGGTTTCTCAAATGATTGCCTCACCTGGTTCACCAACTACTTCTCTGATAGAGTTCAGTGTGTCAAATCGGAGGGCCTGTTGTCCGGACCTCTGGCGTTCTCTATGGGGGTGCAACAGGGTTCAATTCTTGGGCCAACTCTTTTCTCTGTATACATCAATGATGTCGCTCTTGCTGCTGGTGAGTCTCTCATCCACCTCTACGCAGACGACACCATTCTGTATACTTCTGGCCCTTCTTTGGACACTGTGTTAACAACCCTTCAGATGAGCTTCAATGCCATACAACTCTCCTTCCGTGGCCTCCAACTGCTCTTAAATACAAGTAAAACTAAATGCATGCTCTTCAACCGATCGCTGCGTGCACCTGCCCGCCTGACCAGCATCACTACTCTGGGCGGTTCTGACTTAGAATATGTGGACAACTACAAATACCTAGGTGTCTGGTTAGACTGTAAACTCTCCTTCCAGACTCACATCAAACATCTCCAATCCATAGTTAAATCTAGAATTGGCTTCCTATTTCGCAACAAAGCATCCTTCACTCATGCTGCCAAACATACCCTCGTAAAACTGACCATCCTACCGATCCTCGACTTCGGCAATGTCATTTACAAAATAGCCTCCAATACCCTACTCAATAAACTGGATGCAGTCTATCACAGTGCCGTCCGTTTTGTCACCAAAGCCCCATATACTACCCACCACTGCGACCTGTACGCTCTCGGTGGCTGGCCCTCGCTTCATACTCTTCGCCAAACCCACTGGCTCCAGGTCATCTACAACACCCTGCTAGGTAAAGTCCCCCCTTATCTCAGCTCACTGGTCACCATAGCAGCACCCACCTGTAGCACGCGCTCCAGCAGGTATATCTCTCTGGTCACCCCCAAAGCCAATTCCTCCTTTGGCCGTCTCTCCTTCCAGTTCTCTGCTGCCATTGACTGGAACGAACTACAAAAATCTCTGAAACTGGAAACACTTATCTCCTTCACTAGCTTTAAGCACCAGCTGTCAGAGCAGCTCACAGATCACTGCACCTGTACATAGCCCATCTAAAATTTAGCCCAAACAACCACCTCTTCCCCTACTGTATTTATTTATTTATTTTGCTCCTTTGCACCCCATTATTTATATTATATTTATATTTCTACTTTGCACTTTCTTCTACTACAATTCTACCATTCCAGTGTTTTACTTGCTATATTGTATTTACTTTGCCACCATGGCCTTTTTGCCTTTACCTCCCTTATCTCACGTCATTTGCTCACATTGTATATAGACTTATTTTTCTGCTGTATTATTGACTGTATGTTTGTTTTTACTCCATGTGTAACTCTGTGTTGTTGTATGTTGTCAATTGTAAATGAGAACTTGTTCTCAACTTGCCTACCTGGTTAAATAAAGGTGAAATAAAAAAATGTAATAAAAAATGTACTACATTAACAATGTCTACACTGTATTTCTGATCAATTTGATGTTATTTTAATGGATGTGATGTTATTTTAGTGCTTTTCTTTCAAAAACAAGGTCATTTCTTAGTGACCCCAAACTTTTGAACGGTGGCTCCTGGGACAGGAACCCATCTGTAGCAGGTCTCAATCAGAGTTTTGGTGTAATTCTTTAAAACTTAGAAATTAGACAAAATCAGCAGAGCAGATTGGGTGTGTTTGGTATGTGAGTGGAGTTGATTAGAATATCAATACACACACGCAAGAATGCAGACGCACACACACATACATGCAAGCCAAACACCCACAGAACACACTCACACACTCACACACACAAACACACACATGCTAATTAATAGAAAACAAACAGTAATGAAGGCAGCCTGTTGGGACTGGATTAGGCTGTCTCTTTCCTTGCCAAACAAATTGCTCTTTAAAATCAATCAAACACACCAACCTCTGTTCCAACTCTCCAGCAGTCTCTCATCAGACAGACAGAGAGGAGTGGGCATGCCAAAACATCATTAGAACGTTTCATTAACGCTTTCCAACTGTTATGGAGGGAATAAGCAACTGCCAAGGAGAACTATCTGTCTAGAACAATGTCTTCTTAAATTGTAGTAAATAGGTTTCTTAGCGGAGATTCCAGAAATCTAGCTTCCACAAAGACAGACTGTGCATCCCAAATGGCAACCTGATCAAAGCAGTGCACCAAGTAGTGAATAGGGAGCCATTTAGGATACAGTCAGAGAGAGAGCTGCAGCCAGGCTAGGCTAGGCCAAAGCCAGCTCCAGTACTGCAGCTCTGCAGCCGTCACATACAATAAAACAGATGACAGAAGTCCTTACTTCACTCTCATTTGCCCATTCGGCGGGTTCCAACAGCCTCCGTTTCAGAGTGATAACCTGTTATGGCTAGGGGGCAGTATTTTCACAGCCGGATAAAAAACGTACCCGATTTAATCTGGTTATTACTACTGCCCAGAAACTAGAATATGCATATAATTATTGGCTTTGGATAGAAAACACCCTAAAGTTTCTAAAACTGTTTGAATGGTGTCTGTGAGTATAACAGAACTCATATGGCAGGCAAAAACCTGAGAAGATTCCAAACAGGAAGTACCCTCTCTGACCATTCCTTGAGCTTCTTGGCTCTGTTTAAAGAAAATGTAGGATCTTTGCTGTAACGTGACACTTCCTACGGCTCCCATAGGCTCTCAGAACCCGGGAAAAAGCTGAATGATGTAATTCCAGCCGCTGGCTGAAAAACTTTAGCGTGTTTGGATGGTGGTCGATCAGAGGGCCATCAGACTGAGGCTCGTGCACGAGGGGATCCCATGTTCTTACTTTCTCTCTCTTTGTACTAAAAAACGATTTCCCGGTCGGAATATTATCGCTTTTTTACGAGAAAAATTGCATAAAAATTGATTTTAAACAGCGGTTGACATGCTTCGAAGTACGGTAATGGAATATTTAGAATTTTTTTGTCATGAAATGCGTCGTGCTCGTCACCCTTCTTTACCATTCGGATAGTGTCTTGAACGCACGAACAAAACGGCGCTGTTTGGATATAACAATGGATTATTTGGGACCAAACCAACATTTGTTATTGAAGTAGAAGTCCTGGGAGTGCATTCTGACGAAGAACAGCAAAGGTAATAATATTTTTCTTATAGTAAATGTAACTTTGGTGAGTGCTAAACTTGGTGGGTGTCTAAATAGCTAGCCGTGATGGCTGGGCTATCTACTGAGAATATTGCAAAATGTGCTTTCACCGAAAAGCTATTTTAAAATCGGACATAGCGAGTGCATAGAGGAGTTCTGTATCTATAATTCTTAAAATAATTGTTATGTTTTTTGTGAACGTTAATCGTGAGTAATTTAGTAAATTCACCGGAAGTTTGCGGGGGGTATGCTAGTTCTGAACGTCACATGCTAATGTAAAAAGCTGGTTTTTGATATAAATATGAACTTGATTGAACAAAACATGCATGTATTGTATAACATAATGTCCTAGGTGTGTCATCTGATGAAGATCATCAAAGGTTAGTGCTGCATTTAGCTGTGGTTTGGGTTTTTGTGACATATATGCATGCTTTGAAAATGGCTGTGAGATTATTTTTGGCAGGGTACTCTCCTGACATAATCTAATGTTTTGCTTTTGCTGTAACGCCTTTTTGTAATCGGACAGTGTGTCTAGATTAACGAGAGTCTTGTCTTTAAAAGGGTGTAAAATAGTCATATGTTTGAGAAATTGAAGTTATAGCATTTATGAGGTATTTTTATTTTGCGCCACACGATTCCACTGGCTGTTGACTAGGTGGGACGCAAACGTCCCACCTTGCCCAGGGACGTTAACACTTTTTTTGGTTACTACATGATTCCATATGTGTTATTTCATAGTGATGTCTTGATGTCTTCACTATTATTCTACAGTATAGAAAATAGTAAAAATAAAGAAAAACCCTGGATGAGTAGGTGTGTCCAAACTTTTGACTGGTACTATATATATATATATATATATATATATATATATATATATATATATATATATATATATATAACTGGAGGCTGTATAGATGTTTGCATTTGACATTCATGTTGTTAGAATTGTTCATCACTATAGCCAATAGATATATAGCTTTTTCATGTTTAATATATACAGTATATACCATAAATATATAGTGTGTGTCCCAATTGGGACACTATTCTTTATGTATTGTACTACTTTTGACAAAGACAAGCAGGGAAGAGGGAGGGAGAGACGAGAGACACCTACCAACCAAGCCGACTGTCACTATTGTAGACTAATAGCTGCCTATAGCTAGGTTGTTTTTCATTCAATTTGATTAGGTAGTACCTTTCTTGACTGTATCAAACCGGGAGAAGCTAGTCAAGCTAGCTAAAGGAGAAGGATAGGCTACAATGACCAAGAACCAACAGGTAGGCTGCTACTTAATATTCTGAATGGAGTTGTTGTTATTTGTAACTTTAGAATGTGAATGCACATGCACTGGATCCTCAATTAGCCTATCTAGATAACGTTAGTTAACTTTTAATTCCGTCATTTTGATTCCATCTTTCATTGATTAGATATGTCCTAACTTGTGCCCCACACGGATGCTCTATGACTGTAGCCTATTGTCGCTTTGGTGACTTATGATTGGCTAACTACAACAAAAACAAGCTCCACGCTCCACTCTTGGGAAAAGCAAGAACAGCAGCATAAATAATAAAATGTATCTCTCTCTCAACTGCAGCAGTCACGTTTGGATCTGTAAGGGCCCTTCCAGACAAGTCAGTTAAAATTACACATACCGGAGACCTGTGACAATCATATCAGAATCGACCCAGACCCGTGACATTATTTAAAATTCTGGATCTGGACCCGCTCGGGTCCCGGATCTGGTCTTGGGTATTTGGATATCCCTCCTCCCTAACCCATTTTTTTATCTCCTCCATCCATACTATGCCTCCCCTCCCTAACCCATCATTTTTTATCTCCTCCACCCATTATTTCTCTCCTCCTCTACCGATCATTTGCCTCCCCTTACTTCCCCCTCCTCTGGTCCCCATGGCTGTTCCTGTGCCTCTGCTCCCACCTGCCCCCTCTCCTGTCCTCTCCTCTGCCCCAGGTACCAGGGGACCATGCAGCCCATGCAGCTCCAGCTGGCAGCAGTGACAGGCTCCTCAGCACTTCATTCTATTGGCTGAGATTAATAGTGGACTCTTTGGCCCGGGCCATCTCTTCCTCTGACAGGCATTTTGCTGGCTTCTTCCGTCGCTACTGACACCTGATACAATGCTGCTAGAACACCACATGATGGGGGAACTAATGGCCCTGTCGTCTAATGTGGGCCAGCTGGCAGGATATGCTGTGTGTGTGTGTGTGTGTGTGTGTGTGTGTGTGTGTGTGTGTGTGTGTGTGTGTGTGTGTGTGTGTGTGTGTGTGTGTGTGTGTGTGTGTGTGTGTGTGTGTGTGTGTGTGTGTGTGTGTGTGTGTGTGTGTGTGTGTGTGTGTGTGGAAATAGGACCAGGAGAGTCTGAAAATAGGAGTACAGATACAGGATCAGTTTTTCATTTTAGATCATAATGATTACGATTATATGGACAGGGGAGGCCTGATCCTAGATCAGCACTCCTACACTGAGACACTTTTTGACTATGGGCCCAGTGCTGGTGTGTGCTGAGGTAACCTTGGCTTTGGATGATGATAATGCAGTCTGCTGATCAGCCAGCACATGCATCTGTTTAATTACTCTCAGCCTTAATTGTGTGTAGAAGAATTTAATTAGCAAAGTCTGTGGCCAGCATAATGCTCCAGAGTGCGCACACAAACACACACACACACACACACACACACACACACACACACACACACACACACACACACACACACACACACACACACACACACACACACACACACACACACACACACACACACAGAGAGAGAGAGAGGTTCCCCCGCCTGCAGATGGTAAGGGTTCATTCAGCAGAGAGGAGACATGAGAGGGCCTGCTCTGTATATCATGGTGAGTTTCACAACACATTGTGGGAGGAATGACTTCTTCATTATGGAACTCATTACTCATCATGGAATATGCAAATAAGATTGGAAAGAATTGAGTCTCCACTCAGAGGTCTGTATCTACACTAAGGGTATATCTTTGTCTACAGTAACGTATTCAGAAGCCCTGCTCCTGCCCTGTTCATCAGCATGTATAGCAGGATATTACTCAGCAACAATAGGACCTGTGGGACACACTGAACGGTTTTCAACCACCAATAAATAACAAAATATATTGTTTTTAGTTTCTCTCATATCATTGATTGCGTTGCACTCAATATGCTGTAAAATCGAGTTGTAAAGTGATTCAATATTTCACGGGACAGTAAAAACAGAATGAGCTCATGGTATGGGAACCAAGAAGCACAGCTTTCCATTCATACAGTATCCGGTTTATAAGCTTTATATAATTCATGATTTTGGTAACAACAACAACATGTATAACTGTGAAAACGGTGTCCCACAGCATGGGTGTAAACATTTTATGTGGTATGTTTGTGAGTTCTCTCCTGAACCTTCCTCAGTGAAATCCAACTTGCCTCCTCTGGAAACTTCCCCCCTTCTTCCCTTCTTTATCACTATGGAGGTCTGAACCTTTGATATTACTCTACGCACACACACACACACACACACACACACACGCACACACGCACACACACACGCACGCACGCACGCACGCACACACACACACATAAACATATACACACACAAACACCCACACACAAGGTTTTCAAAGACATTTTCCGCTAGCAGGGAGGCTTCATAAATCTTTCATGTTAAGTGTCCCCTCGGCTCCCCTCTCCTCCACTTTGCTTTGTTTGTCTCTCTCTCTCTCTCTCTCTCCCTCTATCTATCCCCCTACTCTCTCTCTCTGTCTCTCTCTCTCTCCCTCTCTCTCTCTCTCCCTCCCTCTCTCTATCCACTCTTTCTCTCTCGCTCTCTCCCCTTCTCTCCCTCTTTCTCTCCCTCTCTCTCTGTCTCTCATTCTCTCTTCATGCTTATATGGATCACATCAGACCTGGGAAACACAGGTGAGCTCAACACAGGGCCACAGCAGGGAAAGGGCCGGAAACACACCACTATTAAACTTCCGCCTGGACTCCTCACACACACACACACACACACACACACACACACACACACACACAGACAGACATAGGAAGCACACACACACATAAACACATACAGTACACACACATTCGGTTCCGCCCAGGCCCCTAGTTTCCCGTCTAGAACGTGAAGTCACAAAACCATCTAGAGGTGCCAAAAGCCCTGGTACTGTATGCCCTAGAATGCCTATGTAAATTAGGATCATAAGAACGGCCCCAACAAATTATTTACGGACGTTTTGGCATCTAAAGTTCAATCCCCGTGGTGAATTATTAGTTCGCTACAAATCAAGATATTTAATTAAATAGTTACCCATTCTGATCCTTACGGCCAATTTCCTTAGCCATTTTTTGGTTCTATTCGACCCCATTCAGCAATATAGCGTGCTTCAAATTCAAATACTTCCAACTTCAAGTGCCATCGGGAGTTTTCTATAGGAATATGTGGATGACGTCAGTGCCATCACTACTGGTTTTAATAGGTATGGTTCCTCCAGCAAACTGTTGCTACATTGAACCATTAAAGGTTCCTGCAAAACTAACCGAAGGTGCAAATATGAACCATTGACTAGCAATGGTTCCTTGAGGATCTCCAGGGTTTCTCCTACTCACAAAGGCATCTAAGGGCATCTCATCTTTTAACTTCCTTTCAAAAGCTGAACCTTAACCCCCCCCCCCCCCTCCTTTGGAGGCATTTTTGACTTGAACATGACCTCAGTGTAGATTTGACTAGAGACCAGGTTCAATCAGTGATCATGTATCCAACCAAAGGACCACCCACCATAGACGACCCAACAAACACACACACACATTTAGTGTAATTTAATGTATATGACAGCCACATGCGACTGACGTGCCAGAGCATCCCAACTTCAACCACTCCTTAACGAGGGTTAATGAGCCAGTGAACCTTGATGAGGCTTAACGAGGGTTAACGAGCGTGTTGACCCTGACAACGGCTAATGGCTGCTGTTGTGACTCAACGTTTCTCCTGATTAAGGCCAGGCTAGACTGATGAGGAAGGAGGAGCCTGTCTGACAACCTGCCAGGGGTGACTGGGACCTTCATTCTACCTCCTCTGGCTTCTGTCCTCTAGTCCTCTATGGGTCTCCTGTCCCCATCGATCTCACATCCCAGGCATAGAGTCTATGGGACATAGCCATAGTGATGAGATGAAAATAAATCCTCTCATGTAATTTCCTCTGATTTTACTTTCACTTTGTTTTCAGAACATTCTCTTTAGGAATGTGTCCATATTTGGACGATAGGAAAGAAAAATAGCACAGCTTTAGCTAAAGTAAATAGCCAGTCTTTAACCTCAGAGCAATGTTCAAGTAAGAGCACCAACAAGGAAGAGCACCAAGAAGGAAGAGGACCAACCAGGAAGTGCACAGAGTGACTCAGCTTTAATATTGCAGTGACTTTAGTACTGTTAAATACTGTTAAGTTAGAGGGAGCTCTCCTCTCCTGGGCTGTTATATTTTTTATGAAGTCTTACTCTTACTCTAGTGAACAATATAAACTGGCACTCCTGTAGACACACTTCGGGCCACTAAGAACATAATTAAATAAATGATGTGAGAGAAACTGTATATATGTGTGGAAGCTATTGCACAGACTTTCTGCCAACTGTAACATGGAAGCCTATGTACTGTAGGTTTAAGCATGTGTCTGGGAGGGGGTAAGGAATGTGATATTTGTCCAATGCTTTTTTATTGTATTGATTCACATTCTGCAACCTGTTTCACCCAAAGACAGAGTAGATAGACGCACATAATGATATATGCCCATGTGTAATATATCGTGGAGATAAAACCTGCAAAGTGGTCTCCTATACCCGATGATTGAAGATGCTATCTCCATCATTCAATCTTGCTTCTCGCTGCTGTTATGTTTGACGAATAACCGACCTGACATGTAATTCCTCTCAGATCTCATTTGGATTGTCTACAGCCAGAGGGTCTAGCACCACACACACACATGCAAGCACACACACACACACACACAAGGGCGTACACACACTGTCACATACACACACGCACACATATATACACACACACTCACTAAGGGAAATTAGCATAAAGTTTCATTTGGGTCATCCTCATCAGATTTCACACTTGGTAAACAGTTCTGTTTCTCTCTCCCAGACACTCCAGGAGGGACCCAACTTTCAAAGAACTGATAGTGTCACGCTCTGATCTGTTTCACCTGTCCTTGTGCTTATCTCCACCCCCACCAGGTGTTGCTTATTTTCCCCAGTGTATTTATCCCTGTGTTTCCTGTCTCTCTGTGCCAGTTCGTCTTGTTTGTCAAGTCAACCAACGTTTTTGTTTCTCAGCTCCTGCTTTCCCAGTCTCTCTTTTCTTGCCCTCCTGGTTTTGTCCCTTGCCTGTCCTGAGTCTGAGCCCGCCTGCCTGACCACTCTGCCTGCCCCTGACCTCGAGCCTGCCTATCGCCTGGTACCGTTTGGACTCTGACCTGGTTACTGAACCCCTGACTGTCCTGACCTCGAGCCTGCCTATCGCCTGGTACCGTTTGGACTCTGACCTGGTTTATGAACTCTCGACTGTACCCAACCTGCCTTTTGCCTACCCCTTTTGTCATAATAAATATCGGAGCTCAACCATCTGCCTCCTGTGTCTGCATTTGGGTCTCACCTTGTGCCCTTATAGATAGAAGGTCAATTCCAAAACAATTTACAGATTTAAGAATTTTACTGCACACACAGATATATTAACAGTACTGCACTTTTCATGTAGCCTAATTTTGACCGATCAACTGATCAAGCAACATTATGGACAAAACGACAATACTAGTCAAATTAAGATCCTATATCTGTACGTTCACTGTGACATTACCATAACATCTGTATGAACATCTATGAGAATACTGTATCTACCAATGGAGACCAACAGTGCTAGATTAAGATGCCATAGCTGTACTGTGAAGACTTCACCCATAACACCAATATGAACATCTACAGGAATATCTGTCAATGAAGATACCAACAGTGCTAGACATGAAACCATCTCATAGATATAAACGCTGTGTCCATTTCAAGACATTCTCATATGTCACCCCTCCTTGAGTCAATGCTTTCAGTGCCTTAAAATGTACACGTATAACCAAACAGTGAGCTATGTTTGAGACTTTGTGTTGAGTTCGAGTATCCTGTTATCAGTCATAAAGTGAGTCTCACCTTCTCCTGAACCATTGCTTCTATGATAGCTGTAATTCTAGTATACAGCAGCACAGTGGATGTGACGGAGAGAATTAGAGTCATATGCTGGGTACCAAATGGCACCCTACCCCTATAGTGCACTACTTTTGACCAGAGAACGCTATGAGCCCTATGATCAAAAGTAATGCAATACAAAGCAAAAAGGGTGCAATTTGGGACTCATCTATGGTGTTATTATCCTCCAAAGTTTCACCCACACTCTACTGCTGATTATACAGCAACATGGCAGATGCCTATTCCGCTGGCCTCTGCCACACACAGTGTCCTCTCTCCTCTCCCCAGACACAAATAGAACATGACAACCTGCCCATACCGAAGAGACCACTGGCTGGGTGTAGAGTTTGTGTGTGTGAGATTACTTTGGTAAAACATTTTATGTCAGTTTCTGTAAATTGTCTTATTTTTGTCAGACAATATTTAAATTCAACAAGGCAACTGTAAACATGTCGTCCCCCACGAATGATGCGGCGCCCCCTTTGAACCAATCAGTGTAATTTTGAAAATGGCAAGACACCTCATTTACCCAAGTTTCATCAAAATCGGGCCAGTGGTGTCTGAGATATCATGTGGGTTAGCTAAATTTCATCACTCTGAGTCAAACAGATCAAGAAATACACACTCAGTTTATTTCCATACCCATCTAGTACTAGGCCCTTTTCCTCCAGAACAGCCTGAATTCTTCAGGCATTGAAACGTTACTCAATTTACTCAATTTGTATCAAGAGACCTAACGTGTGCCAGGAAAACATTCCCCAAACCATTACACCACCGCCACCAGCCTGTACCGTTGACAGCAAACAGAATGGGGCTTACTCCAAATCCTGACTCTGCCATCAGCATGACGCAACAAGAACTGGGATTTGTCGGACCAGGCAACTCCTCAATTGTCCACTGAAGCCGCTTCTTCTTGTCTTTAGCTGATAGGAGTGGAACGCAGTGTGGTCGTCTGCTGCAATAGCCCGTCCGTGACAAGGACTGATGAGTTGTACGTCCTGAGATGACGTTCTGCACACCACTGTTGTACTGCACCATTATTTGCCTGTTAACTTGCACGATTCCTGCCATTCTCCTTTGACTTCTCATCAACGAGCTGTTTTCGCTCACAGGACTGCCGCTGACTTGATGTTTTTTGTTTGTCGCACCAATCTCTGTAAACCCTAGAGACTATCGTGCATGAAAAGCCCAGGAGGCCGGCCGTTTCTGAGATACTGGGACCAACGGGGCTGGCACCGACAATCATAAGACGCTCAAAGTCACTTAAGTCACTAATTTTTCCCATTCTAACATTCAATCGAACAGTAACTGAATGCCTGTCTGCCTGCTTTATATAGCAATACACGTGACTCACTGTCTGTAGGAGTGAACCATTTTCGTGAACGGGATGGTGTACCTAACAAACATGTGCCCATTATACTGCCACCATGTGGTCGATATTAATGTTCTTGCATATGTTGAGTCTTGACAGTGTCTGCAACATTTGTGCCAAATTGTATTTGAGTGATTTATATGCATTTATGTGCCAGTCCACGCCCACGTAAAGTATTATTGATTAATAGCGGCCATGTTGTTTAGGTACTAGTCTAGAAAGTATTGTATCGGGAGACATTTGTCCATAGATGCAACATATCAAGTTTTGAGCAGATCGGTCATTCGATGCCATTTTTCACAAATTTCTAAATGACGGAAAATCTATCATGGCAGGCCTTGGGTTACTGAGGGAAATGTGTTCCTTGTGAGGAGAGGGACCTATGTACCGAATTTCATGACTTTAGGTCAAACGGGGTTAGGGCCATGACTTTTCAAAGTTAGCATTTTCAATTGCTTGTTATAGCGTCACCATCTGGTGGAATTTTGTAGATGCCGGATCTCTATGGCAAGACACATAATTCACCAGAGTTTTGTCAAAATCGTGCCTGTGGTGTCTAAGATATCGCTTGTGATGAACGAATGTACTAAAAAACGGAACCAGATCCACAGTCCCGTCCCTGGGGACAGTAAAAGCATAGTTATATGATCTTAAGATAGAGACAGAGAAAACTCAAATATGGTACACACACACACCTTCAAAATCTCCTCCTTTGCAGTAAAACAGAACCTAAAAGGTGGAATTTCTATGGCAAATGCTTGACATTGAAGCAAAAGACTTACAGAGGGGCTCTACAGTGATGTGCCGTGACAGTCATAATTGCAGTACAAGTAAGGGGAAAAGGGAAAGAGGATACCTAGTCAGTTGTCCAACTGAATGCCTTCAACTGAAATGTGTCTTCCGCATTTAACCCAACCCATCTGAATCAGAGAGGTGCAGGGGGCTGTCTTAATTGACATCCACATCTTCGCCGCCCTGGGAACAGTGGGTTAACTGCCTTGCTCAGGGGCAGAACAACAGATTTTTACCTTATCAGCTCGGGGATTTGATCCAGCAACCTTTCGGTTACTGGCCCAACAAGTAGAGCGATACAATGAAGAGGAGATTAAATAGTCACACGTTATCTGTCTGTGTGTGTGTGTGTGTGTGTGTGTGTGTGTGTGTGTGTGTGTGTGTGTGTGTGTGTGTGTGTGTGTGTGCGCGTTTGTGTTCACGTGTGTGGTGAATTATTAAAACGATAATGTGTTTGTGCGAGGGGAGCGAGGGGATGGAGCAGTCACTCATGGAGGGAGTCATGGCAGGGATAATACAACACCTGCCTGTGGCTTGACCTAAGCACTGCAACACAGTAACAACATATCATCTGTTTCCTGTCTCTTTCACAAAGAACATCACACACCAACACCAGACACACACCGCTACCGAACACACACACTGCTACAGAACACACATACTGTAGCTATAGATTACACAAACAGGCCTGTTTATATCTATTTTACATTGGTAGTTTAGACCAGGGGTAGCAACCCTGTTCCTGTGCTGCAGACACAGTGATTGCCTAAATTCAACACACCTGGGCTTCCAGGTCAGTTAAATCCAAAACAAGAAGTGCCCCTGGCACTCCAGGACCAGGGTTACCTACCCCTGGTCTAGACTGTGTTGAATAAAGATAGAGGTCAAGAGGAATGGATGCTGTTTGTCTCGATCTCTGGCTGTAATGTTTTCTTCATTTGATTGTTGATATGCCAGCACATGAGAGAGTAGAGAATATATGATGACCTTGCCTTTCAAAATACACATTTAATAAAATAGAGAGAGAGAGAGAGAGAGAGAGAGAGAGAGCACAACAGACAATAGACATATTAAACCTAGATTCCCCTCAGGTGGTAAGCTTCCATTATTCTCTCATCTTTATCGCTGAGTCTATTCCACCACCACCCTCCCCTCTGTCCTGTCTGCCCAGCCCGCCTTCCCAACGCTTCGTTTGGCAAGGTCGATAAACAGAACCTTTAACGCTGCTCAGAAGAATTCTAACCTATTCTGAACAACACATTAAAACCAAAGCAAACACATTATAAAATGCAAAAGCTCTTTTCACTCCTCCTCTGTCAAAAAAGGCACATATAAGAGTGTGTGTGCGTACGTGCGTGCGTACGTACATGCGTGCGTGTGTGCGTGCATGCGTCCGTGTGAAGGAAAAGGTCAGATTCTCAATACATTCACTCTCTATAAACATCCCAGCTAAAAGCACCGATTGTTGTCTAGACATTGTCGCTGTACAAATAAAACAAAGAAGAGACAGAAGGAGAAAGAAAAACAGAAAGAATGATTCTAATCACGGACCGTCTTGATTACTGGCTTCCAGTGAGGCTAAATTGCTGTGTGTTTTTCCTCTAATGTGAAAGCGTTCTCCCTCTGGAAAGCAGGATAATTTAAGGGGGTTTTTGTCCTTCGGTTTTACTTTACATTATCTCTCTTTATCTTGTAATTACCCAAGTTTGTCTATTATTGTCCTAGTTCTCAGCTTTGAATTGTACATTTCCCCTATATGTTCTCTCTGGTGATATCTGTATTGATGTGTGAAGCACAGGGAGGGATGTCATCTTGTCCACCAGGTCACAGATCTAACCACACACATCTCCTCTTGAAATATAACGGCTTTGGTGGTATGTACTGTATGGCCATTCTCACCGAGGAGCTGCATGGATGCCCTCATCCAATCTCGGCCCCTGCACCCATATCCCAGAAGGCTTTGCAGCTTTCCCAGGGCTCAGAGCACCAACGCCAGCTCTCTGTACCCTTGAGGAGGGAAACGCACGATTAATCAGGTATGAATGGAGCACAATAAAAATCGATGTGTTTCAGAAAGAAGCATGAAACATTTACAAGCCCACTACTGTCCTGCAAAAACTCATCATTTTTATCGACTCTCTTCTTAACCACGGCACTATCAACGGCCGGCTTCCGTGTTTCTTTATTGGTTTCAATTTATCTATAAAAGGGGGAAGGCCCCTATCTGCAGGATAAATCATGCATGGATAGTCAACAGAAGCAGCACACTCTGGCCTGCAGCCACTTGGAAATGCAGCAACACAAAGCCAAGGACAGATGTGTCCAGACCAAACATAAACAGTCTCAGTTTCTCGAAGGGGAATCTATGGGAACATGATGATACCCGTTAGGGGAATTAGACTGATATTGTACAAACATAAATCATCTCATTTTAGAGGAGGGTTAGTGTTGTAGATCAGTCCTGCTGCCTTGTGCTGAGATTATTATTCACATGGTGGGAAGCCATTCAGTGTTTTGATTGGGGGCACATAGAAATGTCCTTGTTTTTGAAAGAAAAGCACATTTTTTGTCTATTAAAATAACATCAAATTGATCAGAAATACAGTGTAGACATTGTTAATGTTGTAAATGACTATTGTAGCTGGAAACGGCAGATTTTTTATGGAATATCTATATAGTCATACAGAGGCCCATTATCAGCAACCATCACTCCCGTGTTCCAATGGCATGTTGTGTTAGCTAATCAAACTTTATCGTTTTAAAAGGCTAGTTGATCATTAGAAAACCATTTTGCAATTATGTTAGCACAGCTGAAAACGGTTGTGCTGATTAAAGAAGCAATAAAACCGTCTTCTTTAGACTAGTTGATTATCTGGAGCATCAGCATTTGTGTGTTTGAATACAGGCTCAAAATGGCCAGAAACAAAGACCTTTCTTCTGAAACGTGTAAGTCTATTTTTGTTCTGAGAAATTAAGACTATTCCATGCGAGAAATTGCCAAGAAACTGAAGATCTCGTACAACGCTGTGTACTACTCCCTTCACAGAACAGCGTAAACTGGCCCTAACCAGAATAGAAAGAGGAGTGGGAGGCCCCGGTGCACAGATGAGCAAGAAGACAAGTACATTAGAGTGTCGAGTTTGAGAAACATGTTCTGTGAAGGGAGTAGTATTGAACCCTGTGGATCCCCCATAGAGACTGTCAGAGGTCTGGACAACAGGCCCTCCGATTTGACACATTAGAACTCTATCTGAGAAGTAGTTGGTGAACCAGGCGAGGCTGTCATTTCAGAAACCAAGGCTATTGAGTCTGCCAATAAGAATGCGGTGGTTGACAGAGTCGAAAGCCTTGGCCAGGTCGATGAAGACGGCTGCACAGTATTGTCCTTTATCAATGGCGATTATGATATCGTTTAGGACCTTGAGCGTGGCTGAGGTGCACCCATGACCAGCTTGGAAACCAGACTGCATAGCGGAGAAGGTACGGTGGGATTCGAAATGGTCGGGGATCTGTTTGTTAACTTGGCTTTCGAAGACTTTAGAAAGGCAGGGCAAGATGGATATAGGTCTGTAACAGTTTGGGTCTAGAGTGTCTCCCCCTTTGAAGAGGGGGATGACCGCGGCAGCTTTTCAATCTTTAGGGATCTCAGATGATACGAAAGATAGGATGAACAGACTAGTAATAGGGGTTGCAACAATTGCGTCGGATAATTTTAGAAAGAGAGGGTCCAGATTGAGTAGCCCAGCTGATTGTAGGGGTCCAGATTTTGCAGCTCTTTCAAAACATCAGCTATCTGGATTTGGGTGAAGGAGAAGCAGGGGGGGGGGCTTGGGCAAGTTGCTGCGGGGGGTGCAGAGCTGTTGGCCGGGGTAGGGGTAGCCAGGTGGAAAGCATGGCCAGCCGTAGTAAAATGCTTATTGAAATTCTCGATTAACGTCGATTTATTGGTGGTGACAGTGTTTCCTAGCCTCAGTGCAGTGGACAGCTGGGAGGAGGTGCTCTTATTCTCAATTGACTTTACAGTGTCCCAAAACTTTTTGGAGTTAGTGCTACAGGATGAACATTTCTGTTTGAAAAAGCTAGCCTTTGCTTTCCTAAGTGACTGTGCATATTGGTTCCTGACTTCCCTGAAAAGCTGCATATCGCGGGGGCCATTCAATGCTAATGCAGTACGCCACAGGATGTTTTTGTGCTTGTCAAGGGCAGTCAAGTCAGGCGTGAACTAGGGGCTATATCTGTTCTTAGTTCTACATTTTTTGAATGGGGCATGCTTATTTAAGATGGTGAGGAAAGCACTTTTAAAGAACAACCAGGCATCCTCTACTGACGGGAGGAAGTCAATATTCTTCCAGGATACCCGGGCCAGGTTGATTAGAAAGGCCTGCTCGCTGAAGTATTTTAGGGAGCGTTTGACAGTGATGAGGGGTAGTCGTTTGACCGTGGACCCATTACGGACGCAGGCAATGAGGCAGTGATCGCTTAAATCCTGGTTGAAGACAGCAGAGGTGTATTTGGAGGGCAAGTTGATCAGGATGATATCTATGAGGGTGCCCATGTTTACAGATATAGGGTTATACCGGGTAGGTTCCTTGATCATTTGTGTGAGATTGGGTTAGGGCATCTAGTTTAGATTGTAGGACAGCCGGGGTGTTAAGCATATCCCAGGTCACCTAACAGTACGAACTCTGAAGATATATGGGGGGCAATCAATTCACATATGGTGTCCAGGGCACAGCTGGGGGCTGAGGGGGGTCTATAACAAGCGGCAACAGTGAGAGACTTATTTCTGGAAAGGTGGATTTTTAAAAGTAGAAGCTCAAACTCTTTGGGCACAGACCTGGATAGTATGACAGAACTCTGCAGGCTATCTCTGCAGTAGATTGCAACTCCGCCCCCTTTGGCAGTTCTATCTTGACAAAAATGTTGTAGTTAGAGATGGAAATTTCAGAATTTTTGGTGGCCTTCCTAACCCAGGATTCAGACAAGGCTAGGATATCAGGGTTGGTAGAGTGTGCTAAAGCAATGAATGAAACAAACTTAGGGAGGAGGCTTCTGATGGTAACATGCATGAAACAAAGGCTTTTATGGTTATAGAAGTCAACAAATGAGAGTGCCTGGGGAATGGGTGTAGTACTGGGGGCTACAAGGCCTGGGTTAACCTCTACATCACCAGAAGAACAGAGGAGGAGTGGGATAAGTACTGGTTGTCTAGTGCGTTGGGAACAGAGAATAAAAGGAGCAGATTTCTGGGCGTGGTGGAATAGATTCAGGGCATAGTGTACAGACAAGGGTATGGTAGGATGTGAGTACAGTGGAGGTAAACCTAGGCACTGAGTGACGATGAGAGAGGTTACGTCTCTGGGAGCACCAGAGTTGCGTGGGTAGGGGTGTACAGACAAGGGTATGGTAGAATGTGAGTACAGTGGAGGTAAACCTAGGCACTGAGTGACGATGAGAGAGGTTGCGTCTCTGGGAGCACCAGAGTTGCGTGGGTAGGGGTGGGACAAAAAAGCTATCTAAGGCATGTTGAGCGGGACTGAGGGCTCTACAGTCAAATAAAACGATAAGAACTAACCGAGAGGGTCAGTTAGGTACATACAGGACCTGAGTTCGAGGCTGGGGCCGACAGATAAACAAAAAGATGTACAGTATTAATGAACAGTCCAGCAGGCATCACTTGTGTAGCCGAGTGATCATAGGGTCAAATGAGCAGCAATAGGTGAGTGAAGGAGCTGTTCGATAGTCGCTACAATGCTAGGCGAGCGGGAGACACGGCGTTCAGAATGGTAGTGGGCCGGGGCTAGCAGATGGGTCATCGGTGACATCGCAACGGAAAAGCCTGTTGAAACCACATCGGATGATTATGTCGGCAGACCAGTCGTGATGGATATGCGAGGCTCCGTGTCGACAATAAAGGGACCAGGCCAATTGGCAAAAGAGGTATTGTAGCTCAAGAATTAGCTGAAAAACTTTGTCGGCTGGCCGGGAGATGGGCCTAGCTCGACGCTAGCTCAAGGCTAACTGGTGCTTGCTTCGGGACATAGCCACTCGGTTGCAGCTAGCTAGCTGCAATGATCCGGTGTGATGGTCCAGAGCTTGCGGCAGGAATCCGGTGATGTGGTAGAGAAGAGCAGTTCGATATGCTCTGGGTTGATATTGCGCTGTGCAGACTGGCAGGTATTGTCCGAGCTAAAGCGGGCTGGTATCCGAGCTAAAAGGTGAAGACTGCTAGCAGTTGCTAACAATAGCTAATAGCTATTAGCTAGTTAGCTGGCTAGATTCCAGTTATAAGGTATAAAAATAGCAGATCCGTAACACATTGGGTGAGGCGGGTTGCAGGAAAGTATATTTAGCTCGTAGATGGAAGGTGAGACTAAAATACACTGCTCAAAAAAAATAAAGGGAACACTAAAATAACACATCCTAGATCTGAATGAATGAAATAATCTTATTGAATACTTTTTTCTTTACATAGTTGAATGTGCTGACAACAAAATCACACAAAAATAATCAATGGAAATCCAATTTATCAACCCATGGAGGTCTGGATTTGGAGTCACACTCAAAATTAAAGTGGAAAACCACACTACAGGCTGATCCAACTTTGATGTAATGTCCTTAAACAAGTCAAAATGAGGCTCAGTAGTGTGTGTGGCCTCCACGTGCCTGTATGACCTCCCTAAAACGCCTGGGCATGCTCCTGATGAGGTGGCGGATGGTCTCCTGAGGGATCTCCTCCCAGACCTGGACTAAAGCATCCGCCAACTCCTGGACAGTCTGTGGTGCAACGTGGCGTTGGTGGATGGAGCGAGACATGATGTCCCAGATGTGCTCAATTGGATTCAGGTCTGGGGAACGGGCGGGCCAGTCCATAGCATCAATGCCTTCCTCTTGCAGGAACTGCTGACACACTCCAGCCACATGAGGTCTAGCATTGTCTTGCATTAGGAGGAACCCAGGGTCAACCGCACCAGCATATGGTCTCACAAGGGGTCTGAGGATCTCATCTCGGTAGCTAATGGCAGTCAGACTACCTCTGGCGAGCACATGGAGGGCTGTTCGGCCCCCCAAAGAAATGCCATGCTGGAGGATGTTGCAGGCAGCAGAACGTTCTCCACGGCGTCTCCAGACTCTGTCACATCTGTCACATGTGCTCAGTGTGAACCTGCTTTCATCTGTGAAGAGCACAGGGCGCCAGTGGCGAATTTGCCAATCTTGGTGTTCTCTGGCAAATGCCAAACGTCCTGCACGGTGTTGGGCTGTAAGCACAACCCCCACCTGTGGACGTTGGGCCCTCATACCACCCTCATGGAGTCTGTTTCTGATTGTTTGAGCAGACACATGCACATTTGTGGCCTGCTGGAGGTCATTTTGCAGGGCTCTGGCAGTGCTCCTCCTGCTCCTCCTTGCACAAAGGCGGAGGTAGCGGTCCTGCTGCTGGGTTGTTGCCCTCCTATGGCCTCCTCCACGTCTCCTGATGTACTGGCCTGTCTCCTGGTAGCGCCTCCATGCTCTGGACACTACGCTGACAGACACAGCAAACCTTCTTGCCACAGCTCGCATTGATGTGCCATCCTGGATGAGCTGCACTACCTGAGCCACTTGTGTGGGTTGTAGACTCCGTCTCATGCTACCACTAGAGTGAAATCACCGCCAGCATTCAAAAGTGACCAAAACATCAGCCAGGAACCATAGAACTGAGAAGTGGTCTGTGGTTACCAACGGTAGAACCACTCCTTTATTGGGGGTGTCTTGCTAATTGCCTATAATTTCCACCTGTTGTCTATTCCATTTGCACAACAGCATGTGAAATGTATTGTCAATCAGTGTTGCTTCCTAAGTGGACAGTTTGATTTCACAGAAGTGTGATTGACTTGGAGTTACATTGTGTTGTTTAAGTGTTCCCTTTATTTTTTTGAGCAGTATATATATACGATATATATGAAAAAAAGCGAAAAACAGCCTATACAGGGGACAAGAGAAACACACGTCCGACTGCTACACCATCTTGGATTTTTTTTTTTTTTTAAAGATAATAATAATAATAAAAAATAAATAAATAAATGTGCAGGCATTCAAATATTCAGCGGTTTGAAAATAAAAGAGCAGACAAATTAGTATTGGTCCACCATTCTGTGCCTCTGTGCATTTGTGTGTATATAATCACAGGACTATTATGTTGGGTCATTCGCTGTCTTGCCCAAATGATTGTCCTCGCAAGCAAGGGCAATGGAATATGATGGAGGGGAAGAGCGATAGAAATTGACACCAGCATGAATATTATTACATGAAGAAAATTGTGTGTGGGCAAATAGTCACATGACAAAACCACACTGATACAACCACACGGATAGAGTTGGTAACATTCCCAAGTAGTAAGAAATGTAATGTTGACACAAAACACACTCCAGACTTAATGTTCTGTTCTCAATATTTCCAGAAAATGTATATTTTCCTCACCGGAGCAGTGAACAACATTGCAGCTACACTCTTAGAAAAGAAGTGCTATCTAGAGCTTAAAAGGGTTCTTGGGCTGTCCCCATAGCCCTTTGAAGAACCCTTTTTGGTTCCAGGTAGAACCCTTTCCAATCCTTCTCTTAAGGGGACAACCAAAGTACCATTTCGGAACCCTTTTTTCTAAGAGTGTATACTCAAACTACAGCTTTACCTAAATAAAACAAAAAAACGTGGCTACCTTATTTCCAAGTATTTGAAAGCAAAGTAGGAACAACCTCCAAAACATTGGAGGAACACTGCTTTAGTCTGAGGAACACTTTCTTCAAACTCACTATGTATTTCAAACAGCACAGAGAAAGGCTGCCATTTCTTGACATTCCATTAAATGAACTGGTGCAGCTTCCACATGGAGAGCTGAGGGGGGGGGGGGGGTGACATGCACAGGAAAGGCTGGCGTCAGACTGCCATCTAGTGATGGCACAGGAATCTTCTGGGCATGCGGCTCCAGTCAAAATGACAAAGCCACCTGCATGGCCATTACTAAAACATGTATGTCCAGCTCCCTCCAGCCTTATATGTGGAATCACAAAAACCCTTCATGATGAGCTCTCACACACACAGAATTCCATCCTGAACAGACTAAACCATAATATGTATTGGTTTATTGTGGGCAATGCAACGAGTGAAACAGACGCTTGTTTCCTCTCTCTCAGCAGTCTTTTTTTAGGCAAGGGCCTGTCTGTCAGAGGTCAGGGAGGTCAGCGTAATCATTGGAGGAATACGATTAGCATATCTTAGCGGCAATTGAGTCGTTTTGCTAGCGACCAGTTTGAGGGAGATAAAAAGGGAAGGAGGAAGGAATGGAGGAGTGACTAAAGATTGATTGTCCCGGCATGAGAATTCATTAGATTCTGGATAAAGGATGCTGAGAGGAGGAGAGGAAGAGGGACAATGGATAGAGAAAGGGGGTGAGAGAGCGAAAGAGAGGGTGTTGTCTCTCTCTCTTTCTCTCTCTCGGTCTCTTTCTCTCACACACTCTCTCTTTCTCTCTCTCACACACACACACTCTCTCTCTCTCTCTTTCTCACCAAGCTTGTTGATCGTTACCCCTTCACACTGTCCCACTGGGAGTTTCATGGTGTGCTGAGGCGCTAGAGAGAGCTGGCAGAGATGCAGTATACAGTTAAGATGTAGACAGACCAAAACATCCTAGAGCACACATACCTTTTCTGACTGGCAAACAGACAGACTGGCAGCCTCATTCTAAGGCCAAACACTCACACATCAACTTAGCACTCCCTCCCAAACAAATTTGCTATTTTTCATATGGGTGCTCAGAAATGCAATGGATCTTAAGAAATCTCAATTTGAATGTAATTTTCATCTGACATTAACCATCACAGGAAGACAGGAACAGGGAAATACTCCAAACGAATTTGGTGTCATTTGATAAATAAATGTGAATGTGTGAGTTGTTCTGGAATGTCATTATAAAGTCTTATGTGCAGTCCTCCCTCCAAGCGGAGCGCGTTAGCTGGCTCCCAATAGCCCCTGAGGTAAATCAGCTCCATTTATTGTCTCCATTACCTGGGTGTTCATACATCCCCCACCAGATGCTTTTCCATTTGGTAGCGGATCATCAAAGTGTGACTGACAGATGTCAGATATGATTAGATTCCCACCAAGCAACGCAGAGCCAAGGTGGAATCTCTCTCTCTCACTTCCTCCCTCTGTAATGCAGAACATCTCCATCCGCAGCTCTCAAATGTCAGCCATGAAATGAAACAGACATTCCAAATGAGGGCACAGCTTGAGCTAATATCCCATTACATGTTTACTTCATCTCCCCGGATGTGTCTGGATTCGCTGCTATAACCGCTCCATGACTCTATCTTCTATCCGGCCAAAGAGAGAGAGAGCGAGAGAGAGAGAGAGAGAGAGCGAGAGAGAGAGAGTGAGAGAGAGCGAGAGAGCGAGAGAGAGAGAGAAAGAGAGAGCGAGAAAGAGAGAGCGAGAGAGAGAGAGAGAGAAAGAGAGAGCGAGAGAAAGAGAGGCAGTTAGACTAGGAAAGACTGCCAGAACATTTCTGTCCCCCAAATCAGGGCGACAACCCAACTTTAGGAGTGGACGGGATACTTGTTTTTCTATTGGAACCACTGTCCCCCAGCCCAGTTCCCCTCCCCATAGTCCAGTCTCTGAGACAATCACAGACTGGTGCCTTCTACTGTTTATGGGTGACATGGTGCCACAGTGGCCTCTGACTTCCGTGCCAGAAGCAGCAGCTAATGATAATTAGTGAGTTCCTTTGTCCTTGAGGTTTGGACTGGTTCCCCTCCTCCCCTGTTGACCAGACCATAGGGGAGACTTCTCCAACTGTGTTATCCATCTAGCTAAAGCAAATATACTGTTAGAATTGTATCATTCACACACAAGTATATAAAAGCATCTCACATACAATTAAGCTCTCAAATAATGACATAATTAAGAGGTGTTATTTGGGTTATTTTTGTTGGCAAGTTAATGCCCCTAATGTTCCAGCTTACAAACGTTATGTTCCAGCTTACAAACATCACATCCCCAGCCCAGTTTCCCTCCCAGCTCTCTCTCTCTCAGTTGTCTTGTTGCTTTGTTGTTGTTGTTGTATTCCCTGTGTTCAGCATGGTGATAATGGCTGGTGTGAACTGTGAAGTGTTCTTAACCGGCCCCTTTGTGTTCAGGTTCCTCGCATTCGATTGGTAGTCAACCGGCACACAGAGAAGACAAATGCACAGTTCATATCCCTCTGACCACACATAGACAATACTGCTGCTGGGCCAGAGCGTTTCCTTTCCCATTCCTCTTTCTCTCCTCTCCCCTTCTCTTCTCTCCCCTTCTCTTCCCTTCTCTTCTCTTCCCTTCTCTCCTCTCCCCTTCTCTTCTCTTCCCTTCTCTCCTCTCCCCTTCTCTTCTCTTCCCTTCTCTTCTCTTCCCTTCTCTCCTCTCCCCTTCTCTTCCCTTCTCTTCTCTCCCCTTCTCTCCTCTACCCTTCTCTCCTCTACCCTTCTCTCCCCTTCTCTTCTCTCCCCTTCTCTCCTCTCCCCTTCTCTCCTCTCCCCTTCTCTTCTCTCTTCTCCCCTTCTCTTTCCCTTCTCTTCCCGTCTATTCTCTCCCCTTCTCTTCCCTTCCCTTCCCTTCTCTTCCCTTCTATTCTCTCCTCTCCTCTCCCATTCTCTTCCCTTCTCTTCCCTCCTCTCCTCTCCCCTTCTCTTCTCTTCCCTTCTATTCTCTCCTCTCCTCTCCCATTCTCTTCCCTTCTCTTCCCTCCTCTCCTCTCCCCTTCTCTTCTATTCCCTTCTCTTGTCTTATCCTCTGTTCTACTTCTCCTGTCCTCTCTTCCCTTCTCTTCTCTTCCGTTCCCTTCTCTTCTCTCCTTCTCTTATCATCTCCTCTGCTTTCCTTCTCCAGTCCTCTCTTCTCTGTTCTTATCTGTTAGCCTGTCTTTTTTCATTAGCCAGCAGATTTTTCACATCTCTGCGAGTTTAGTGTTCATTGGCCTCTCGCTGTCCCAGTTTGAGTTGGATATGGTAAAGTGTACTGTATATCAAAATAAGTGACACAACACAAAAATATGAGAATTTAAGCAATTGGACTTGTTGTGGCTGACTAGTAAACGGACCCTCAAAGTACACCTGCTCAGAGTCATGTCAACCGAGAACGGCTTCAGACAGCTCTGTTAGATTGGATTTCTTCGTCTTCATCTGATGTTTTTGGATGAAGGGGAGAGAAACATACTACAAAGCATCTCTGTTTCCTTTCGCTCAGATGTTCTCTTAGAGACCCATCTAGAAAATGATAGACCACAGTCAATCATCACATGCTGTCAGAGAATTGCATTGTGCTCTAACCCCTGGTCTACACCCAACACTCTTCCTTAGTCCTTTAGGTTCTTTGTCATGTGGCTTCTGCATTAGCTAATGACGGTTTGAGTCAGTGTTTGGAACTTAGAATGGAGGGGTGGGGCCATCTGACAGCATGGCGATGTCTTTCCATTTTCCTTTTTAGATCATCCAGCACGTAACACAATGTGACAGGCAAAGCCGACTCCGGAAATCAAAGCCTTCCTTTAGCTTCCACATTCTCCGAATGGAAACTATTTGAGTGGCTTACAAAAACTTCAAAGCCGTGGAGAGAGGGGGGCTTTTTTAATTTCAGATAAGGCCCTGGAGCTGAATGTGAACTGCTGGAAATGTAAAAGTTCACATCTTAATCGACGTGACCAGGCTGAATTGAGAAGTGAAGAACTCATCTCCAGAGTCCCTGTTTTTTTTTATTTTCTTCTAGTCGAAAGATGATGCAAAACCCTCTGCGGGATGGAAAGAGAAAGAGAGAGAGAGAGAGAGAGAGAGAGAGAGAGAGAGAGAGAGAGAGAAAGAGAGAGAGAGAGAGAGAGAGAGAGATGAGGTGGCCAACCAAGTAAGGTGGAAACATGAGCTGCACTTCCTAACCTCCCGCCAAATGAATTACCATATTAGAGACACATATTTCCCTCAGATTACACAGATACACAAAGAATTTGAAAACAAACTAAATTTTGATAAACTCCGATATCTATTGGGTGAAATACCACAGTGTGCCATCACAGCAGCAAGATTTGTGACCTGTTGCCACAAGAAAAGGGCAACCAGTGAAGAACAAACACCAGTGTAAATACAACCCATATTTACATTTATTTATTTTCCCTTTTGTACTTTAACTATTTGCACATAATATGACATTTGTAATGTCTTTATTACTTTGGAATTTTTGTGAGTGTAATGTTTACTCTTAATTTTTATTGTTTATTTCACTTTTGTTTATTACCTAGTTCACTTGCTTTGGTAATGTTAACGTATGTTTCCCCTGCCAATAAAGCCCTTAAATTGAATTGAGAGAAAGAGAGCGGAGAAAGAGAGCGGGAGAGGGAGAAAGAGGGAGAGAAAGAGGGAGAGGGAAACATATGTGGTTGTATCATCCGTTCATTGATTTGTCTGTGATGGTGTTGTCGTTTTCAAGCCCAGATATTCTCTCCTAAAGCCAGCTGCAAAGTCGACCTTCTAGAAGAAGCAATGAAGTCACTGCCACTTCATGTGCTACACTATTTACTTTCATTTGGATTGTGTGTGTGGTGTGGTGTAACGTGGTGTGTGTGTGTTTATATGTTTTGTCTGCAACATTTATCTTAATTAAGAAATGAAAGCAGAGTTGCTGTCACACACTATTAGATGATCAATGCATGATCTTGTTTGTTACTGTTGTATTCCCAGTGTGTTTTTGTGTCCTTGTTTTTTTTCCAGACGTACAGTAGTTCAGGAACAAAGGCCACCTCTAGTCTGACAGAGCATGATAAGACAGAAACACACATTGTGGAGCTCTCTGAGGCGAGGATAACCACGCTCCCTATAGCCTCGCTACTCAGATGACAAGTTTGACGGGGTACTTAGCAGAGTCCCTAAATAGCAGCAACGTTGTGTGAGTTTCTGCACCGAGGAGAGTAGAGAGATGGGAGGCAGAGGGAGACTGAAAGAGAACACATTGCTCAGTGTCTCCCTGAGAGAGCAGAGGCTATAGGAACAGCGGCGTTGGGGTGTTGGGGCATTAGGCAACAACAGCATTCTTGACTGCTGCTCTCACTGTATGCAGACTCCAGTGGTCTAGATAATACCTACTGTGTTTATTCCAAAGGCCTGAGCTACGGTCCACATACTGAGCTATGGTCCACATACTGAGCTATGGTCCACATACTGAATTATGGTCCACATACTGAATTATGGTCCACATACTGATCTATGGTCCACATACTGAGCTATGGTCCACATACTGAATTATGGTCCACATACTGAGATATGGTCCACATACTGAGATATGGTCCACATACTGAGATATGGTCCACATACTGAATTATGGTCCACATACTGAGCTATGGTCCACATACTGAATTATGGTCCACATACTGAATTATGGTCCACATACTGAATTATGGTCCACATACTGAGCTATGGTCCACATACTGAATTATGGTCCACATACTGAGCTATGGTCCACATACTGAATTATGGTCCACATACTGAATTATGGTCCACATACTGAGCTATGGTCCACATACTGGGCAATGGTCCACATATTGAGCTATAGTCCACATACTGTATGATTGACAACTCTGCCTTGTCCTCTTTAGACCTGCTGGCATAGTTAATAGTAAACCCAAAGCAGACAGACATTAACACTTTATTTACAACTAACTGTGAATAAGCTACTCAACTATCAACTAACCCTAACCCTAGCAAGCTGTTACATATCAACAAAGTTGCTGTTGATAGTTTGATGATAGTTTGAACATATATAGACAATCAATAGGGGACTGTGGGATCTATGACAGTAAGGTGATGAAGAAATGTGTCTACAATAAGTGAGTGCATAACAACAATCTGTAGCCTACAGTATGAAACCAAGTCTTCCTAGCTGCCTGTTGATAAGGCAATTCCCACACTTGGAAAGGACCTGAATTTACCTAGAAATCCCTTGAAAATACAAGCGACTGAATGTTGTGCATGCGGTCACAGCAAACAGTAAATTCAAGAGGAAGAAGATGGATCACCAAAAAAGAAAGAAGAAAACAACAATAAATCTATTTGTTAGGTTGGGCTCAGTAAGAGAAATAATTATATTGGACTGTTTGATTATGGGCTAAGGAGCTAGTTAATTCCCCTTAGCTGGCAAACGACCCTTTGCTCTCTCTGCAGACTAATGATGTGGGCATTGGGCCACACAGCAGAGCTGCATTAGGCTTAGTGTCATTTACACTGACTGATTATTCTCTCTCTCTCTCTCTCTTTCTCGCTCTCTCTTCCACTCTCAATTATTCTCTCTGTCTCTCTCTCTCTCTCTCTCTGTCTCTCTCTCTCTCCCTCTCTCTTTCTCCATGTTCTGAATACAGAGGAAGGTATAATTTATTGAGTTGTGCTTGATCAAGTCTGTCTGGATAACTCAATCACATACAGCGAGATATCACTGAGCGACATTAACCCAGAATTTTTTGTATTTTTATATTTCACCTTTATTTAACCAGGTAGGCAAGTACACTCGTACTGAATGAGTACACTCCGCTTCACAACAGTCCGCTTAACACTACTAAAGAATGGGCAAAGGCTCATGGTGACCAAACAGACTAAATAATAGAATAGAATCTAGGACAAAATGTAATAATGCTCTCATACCTCATTAACCACAATACAAATAGGTTAAGGAGTGTGAAGTCATCTGATAAACTAAGATTTATCAGTTGCTAGGTTTATCGGTTGCTGATTTTCTAAGATTACTTGGGAAGATAGAATGTGTAGCTAGCTATGCCTACTGTCTGTCAAACAGTACTATAAGCAGAGAATAGAAGAATGAACCCCAAACTACCACAAAGGGACTACTGAGGAACCTTTCACCCAGCCAGCCTGAAACATTTGCGAGGCAACATCGACCCAAACATCCCCATTCTCTGACCTGCGACCAGGGGGGCACTACATTGATTTTACATTGACTGCCCTCCCCAGTCTCCAGGCTCTGTTTTTTGGTGTAGCCACATCGACCCAGAGTGAATAGGCCCTGGGCCCCAGGATCCACAGGTGGTGGCATTGACCCACCCCAGACTGAGAGCAGAATCCAGGGGAGAGAGGGGGTTGGTGGGGGTGGTCTGGTGTGATCGACCCCTCAGGGTGGATGTTTCTCTCTCTTACAGATCCCATCGATATGTCTCTAGGTACTAACTGACTGGGTAGGGGACAATAGACCTTTCATTTTCTCTTTCTTTCTTCTGCATCCTTCTATTCTTCTCTTTAGAGAATAAAGAAATGCCCTGAAATACACTTCTGATTTTATTGATTATTTTCACGGTGTGTACCATGGCTATGATATTTTTGTTTCTGTTATTATCTTATCTTTGAGATAGATTGTACAAGTGCATTACAGCTTTTACATCCACTAATCACTGTATTGCATGACCATGATTTCTTAGCCAATCAAATACTGACTCTATCATAAAATGCTCTATTTATGTCTGGCATTCTGGACAGTTTAACATTTGTTTTGTTTTCTATATAGTTGTATCAGAAATGTAATTCATGGGTATTGAGTTGGGTCTTATTCCTGTACTGTTTTGCCTTGCTCAAGGCATGCTGCTGGGGTTTGTTTCTCAGTGTCAAAGTGTAGCAAAACAACCCTGTAGCAATCATAATCCAGTGGTCCACCGCACTCGTCCGAAAACAGCACAGTGAATTCCATGCCTCCGCTTTCAAACGCCTGTTTTTCAACACTTCAGAGAGGGTTGACTGGCTGGCTCCAGGCAATGGGGTGCCAGGAACACGCACACACTCCAAACACACACACAAACACACACAGACACACACACAAGCAGTGAAATAATGGAATAGTCAGGGGCAATGGGCAACTTTACAAAAAGGAGTGCTTGCTACAGAACTGCAACAGAAGTGGATAGGGAAATGTCATGGTTCTAGAATGTAGACGTATTCAAATGGCCTGGAGTGACAGATGGAAACACATGTCTCTGACATCACTAATGATGAATGGTTCTGTGGGTTCCAGAACACAAACACGCTCACCAGTCTACCTACTGCGGAAGGACATCATTTTCTATTTGCTTTCTATAACATGTGTTCTTATAGAGAACCCTGGGGAAAACATGTACTTCATCCAATTCATGAAATAATTACAGATGGGGCACATACGGTTGGGAGAGTGAATTACCAAAAGTATGTGGACACGTGCTTGTCGAACATCTCATTCTAAAATCATAGGCATTAATATGGAGTTTGTCCCCCCCTTTGCTGTTGTAACAGCCTCCACTCTTATGGGAAGGCTTTCCACTAGATGTTGGAACATTGCTGTGGGGACTTGCTTCCATTCAGCTTTAGTGAGGCCGGGCACTGATGTTGGGCGATTAGGCCTGGCTTGCAGTCGGCATTCCAATTTATCCCAAAGGTGTTTGATGGGGTTGAGGTCAGGGCTCTGTGCAGGCCAGTCAAGTTCTTCTACACCGATCTCTTCAAACCATTTCTGTATGGACCTCGCTTTGTGCACGGGGGCATTATCATGCTGAAACAGGAAAGGGCCTTCCCCAAACTGTTGCCACAAAGTTGAAAGCGCAGAATTGTCTAGAATGTCAATGTATGCTGCAGCGTTAAGGTTTCCCTTCACTGGAACTAAGGAGCCAGAATGATGAAAAACAGCCCCAGACCATTATTCCTCCTCCACCAAACATTACAGTTGGCACTATGCATTAGGGCAGGTAGCATTCTCCTGGCATCCTCCAAACCCAGATTCATCCATCGGACTGCCAGATGGTGACGCGTGATTTATCACTCCAGAGAACCTGTTTCCACTTCACCGGAGTTCAATGCAGGCGAGCTTTACATCACTCCAGCTGATGCTTGGCATTGTGCATGGTGATCTTAGGCTTATGAGCGGCTACTCGGTCATGGAATCCCATTTCATGAAGCTCCCGACGAACAATTATTGTGCTGTTGTTGCTTCCAGAGGCAGTTTGGAACTCGGTAGTGAGTGTTGCAACCGAGGACAGACGTTTTTTACATGCTACGCGCTTCAGCACTCAGCAGTCCCGTTCTGTGAGCTTGTGTGGCCTACCACTCCGCAGCTGAGCTGTTGCTTCTCCTAAACATTTCCACTTCACAATAACAGCACTTATAGTTGACCGGAGCAACTCTAGCAGGGCAGAAATTTTACTAACTTACTCTTTGGAAAGGTGGCATCCTATGATAGTACCATGTCGAAAGTCACAGCTCTTCAGTAAGGCCATTCTACTTGCAATGTTTGTCTATGGAGATTGCATGGCTGTGTGCTCGAATTTATACACCTGTCAGCAACGATTGTGGCTGAAATAGCCAAATTCACTAAATTGAAGGGGTGTCCACATACTTTTGTATATAGTGCACACTTGTTTGCTGAATGTAGGCTATAAACAACACCCATATGCACAACATGGAGTGGATATGGAGAATATGAATATAATAGTGGCCTTACAGCATTATAGTCCTTGGCCACATACACTTTAATGTCAGTTTCCCAAATGTATTGAAGTGGAAAAGGACATTAGTGTTTAGTTTACGACATCACTCAAGCCATGCACACACACACACACACACACACACACACACACACACACACACACACACACACACACACACCTGCCATCACTGTTCGAATTACGTCATTCTTCTCACCCATTGCAATAATCTCACGCTGTGCTGACAAACTCCCACTGGTGCTGCCCTCTATCACACACAACACACAACACACACACAGATAGACACATGTAAGACACATGGAAAGACAGGCTCCCGCTGGCTTTCGTTAAGGTGATGACGGTTCACCTTCAGCTATGTGGTGAAATGTTATCACTGCGTTAGTCAACCGCTCCCTCTTCTGATTTCTTCTCTTCTCTCTGCCGTCATCCTATCATTTCCCTCCCCTCCCCTCTCTCCCTTCTTTCCTTCCTTCCTTCCCTCCCTTCCATTCCACCCTCTCCTCGACTCCCTTCACCTTCTCTGAGGCCTGTATCATTTCTCTCCTCAGCAGCTGAATCCTTCCCTCCGCTCTGTGTCTCTGGGTGTGGGGATAAGCTCTGTCTGTCTCCTTTTTATTTTTCCTCTTTTTCAGAGGTTGTTTTTGGTTTAGAAATGCCGTAACTCACAGAAGTTTGCTTTGAAGTATGGGATGGACAGCCACTCCAAAAGGTCACAGACAAATTAATAAATTAAACTATACCCCCCCACACACACTGACTGTACCAGTCATTTACTACCACCACATTCACCACATTGCTGCCTGTTCTTAGTAAACGGATAGAGAAATTTGTGTTTGGACAATCTGAATGCAATTTGTCAAATGACAAGTTAACTGTATTCTAAAACATGCATTCTGTTTGTAATAAAGCACTAAAGTAATGCTGCAAAGAATGGAGCAAAACAATTTACTTTTTGTCCTGAATACAAAGTGTTTGTAATAATTAAGGCCTGGGGAGCTTTTCAGGATACAAATAAACAGAATGTAGCTAAGCACAGGCAAAATCCTAGTGGAAAACCTGGTTCAGTCTGCTTTCCACTAGACATATTGCAGATTTTACCTTTCAGCAGGGCAATAACCTAATACACAAGGCCAAATCTACGCTGGAGTTGCTTACCAAGAAGACAGTGAATGTTCTTGATTGGCCGAGTTACAGTTTTGACTTAAATCGCCTGAAAAAGGTTGTGTAGCAATGATCAACAACCAATTTGACAGCACTTGAAGAATTTTGAAAATAATAATGGGCAAATGTTGCACAATCCAGATGTGGAAAGCTCTTAGAGACTTACCCAGAAAGACTCACAGCTGTATAATAGCTGCCAAAGTTGCTTCTACAAAGTATTGACTCAGGGTTGTGAGTACTTATGTAAATAAGATATTTCTGTCAGTTTCTACAATACAAATGTTAAAACATGTAATACTTTTTGAAGGCACTGTATGTCTGGTTTAAAAATATGTTCAATCTTGACTACTGTCCGGTGATATTGTCAGGTTCAGCAAAGAAAGACCTAGCAAAGCTGCAGCTGGCTCAAAACAACGCAGCACGCCTTGTCCTTAACTGTACACATGGAACTAACTTCATCAACATGCATGATAGTCTTTCATGGTTGAGGGTTGAGGAGAAACTGTATTTTTAAGAAAAATGTGTGTTGAAAATGCCTAACCACTTGTATAATCTATTTGCATAGACTTCAAACAGACATACATACCCCACCAAACAAGCCACAATGGGTTTCTTCACTGTACTCAAGCCAAAAACAGATTTAAGGCGTCACTCATTTATGTACAGAGCCATGATATAATGGAATACTCTGCCACCAGAGGTTACTCAGGCAAAAAGCAAGATCAGCTTTAAAAAACTGATAAAAACATAATGAATCACAGCGCCACATAAAAATCTGTCACATTAAGCTAGAGATATGTTTTGTTTTTGCATTGGATGCGTCTCAATCTACCACATCTGCTGTGAAAGGTGACTGAGCTAGAGCGACCATGACACATCCCGAAAATCAGTCTTTTGACAAAATCGTCTGTAGCGTCCGAACGGTTTGCCCTACAAAACTATCTTGGAAAGATGAGACTTTCGCAAACACGTTGGTGTTCTCCATTTTGCTCTACGACCCCCACAAGCGTCTTTTGACTAGTCTGAAGTCGGAACAGCCGATCTGCCAACTTCTGTCTGTAGTATCCGAACAGTTTCGGTTACACGTGTACAAACGTACATTCAGGCCTGACAAGACTCATCTGAATGTCCCCTTTTACCAGTTGAAAAAAATTATGGAAATATATATGGAGACGTTTAGTGCCAAGAATTAGGGGTTAAATACAAGTAAAAAGAATAAGACAAATGTTTTCTGATCTTTATTATATCTCTCAGATATAGAACAGACACTTCAGAACAAACTTTCTTCAGATTTTTTGTGGGGGACTATCTGTTGTTCCATGTAGCGAATCTGTTATTCAGTGCGTTTGTATGGGATAATAGCGGTAAGGCCAAATAAAATGTTTCATCAAATAATTGTTTTATATTTTTTGGGGATACTTCAAGGGGTCTTTAAATTCAAAATCAATTAGCAAAATAATCCTTGGTATGACCTTAAAACAAATCCATATAGCTTAGAAGAACCCCCCTCCCCCGGCTTAGACAGGGCTTAGACTGTAATGGGTTAACTGTACTGTCTACAGTGTGTAAATAGTATTTTTGTTGTCTCTTAGTGTCTTTCCAATATAGAATTCTTGTTTTATTTTTAATTTTTAATTTAGAATTGAATGTAATATCTTATACTGTTCTTGTCTATAACTGCTCTGTACTTTGTCATGTATTTGTACGTTTTATGTGGACCCCAGAAAGAGTAGCTGATGCACATGCAGTAGCTAATAATATCCTAATAAGCTAAACTAAACCACACAGGGACTGTGGTTTCAAAGATTGGATTTAGAAAGTAAAGTACCATTTACCCATTGGAAAGGTCGACATTAGAGCAAGAATTGCAAAACTTGTGTTGAACAGCTATTGCGTTATTTGCAAAAACAACAAGGCGATTTTGAACCTTCTAAAGCATTTTAGTCAGTTTTCTATTCAATGTAATATTTTGTCTCTTTGTCTTGTGTGCCACGTTATCATGACAACCCTGGGGTATACTGGTGTAAATGAATGCTGATAGGGAACTGTTCGTAAAATGTATATCTAAGGAGTATTGTATCAAGACTTGTCTGTGAGACTCGTCATCTCAAGTTCCCCACAGAAAGATAAGGCCTCAGTAGGACCACCACACATCTGTTGTCTAAGTGTTGTTTGACTGTTGTTATCCTGTGCATTTATTGGTTTCCACGACGCTGTCAATCATCAGACATGTTCTACAGTGAAGATAAAGATTCAACCAGACAACACAAATTAAATCGCTGTACTTTAATTTTTCGCTGCCATTTAATTTTTTTTGATGTATTATGTAGTATGTTGAGATTTATCATTTCATATAAAAAGAGACTAGAACTTCTACATCTCTGCCTGTCAGCAACCTATTCTGTATTGCTAGACCAGGGATGAGCTACTGACGCCCCCCTTTTGTAGGCCCGCGGAACTCAGTCGGAGTCTCAACTTACTGTTTAGAGTTAGAATAATAGAATACACAAGATGTATTTTCGAAATTTGGTTGTGCATCAGCATTCACTCAATTAGCCCATGTCAGCAAACATGTTTTAGATTGGTAAATGAGTCCAGTGGCCAACTATCTAAACTTGTAGTAAGCATGGTAGAATCATCAGTCATCATATTAAAAACTGCAAACACGGCCTCCTGAGTGGCACAGCGGTCTAAGGCACTGCATCGCAGTGTTGCAGCGTCACTATAGCCTGGGGTTTGATCCCAGGCTGTGTCACAACTGGCCATGACCGGGAGTCCCATAGGGTGGTGCACAATTGGCCCAGCGTTGTCCGGTTTAGGGAAGGGTTTGGCCGTGGGGGCTTTACTTGGCTCATCACACTCTAGCGACTCATTGTGGCAGGCCGGTCGCCTGCAAGCTGACTGTTGTCGTCAGTTGAAAGGTGTTTCCTCCAACACATTGGTCCAGCTGGGTTCCGGGTTGAGCGAGTGGGTGTTAAGAAGCAGGGCATGACTTGACCTTCGCCTTGTTGCAGCGATGAGACAAGATCACAATTGGATATCATGAAATTGGAGAGAAAAAGGGGGTAAAAAAAATAAACAATGGGAAAATGTGTTTAATTGCAGAAATGTTCTGTTATAAAATTGCAAGAATCTTCTCTCAGCATCATGGTAAAATGAGCAAAATTGGTGAAAAAAAAATTCTCTCTTCGTTGTCACAAGGGGCCCGCTAAAATGTTTTGCTCGCAAGGTGGTGGGGGGGTATCAATGTGGGTACGCAGACCAAAAAGACACGGTGGCCCCTTTTTTGTGATCCCTACCCCCATCAAAGTTGTCCATCCTTGCCCTAGACAGATGAAAATGCACACTGGAAGTGGCAAAGTGCAGGCTGGCAGGACTCAATTAGACACTGATTGTGACTTCAGATCAATAATTTGCATCAGAGCCAGTGTATAAAGCTATATACTTTATATGTACTTCTCTCATCATTGTCAATCTCCTTCTGTCATTGCTCCCAATGGCTTCTAGTTGATCCACCATCTTCTCTCTCCTGAAGTGTGGCTACCTGTCAATGACCTGCCCACTGTCTAATCACATCCCCTATCACAACCACACACAGACACACACATGGGGATGCGGCTGGTGCTGGTGGTTTCTTCATAAAGGAAACAGTATGCGGTCTTACCCAAATGTTTTAGTACATTTCATTACAGGGCCATTTACAGTTACAATCCTAGTCCAGAGATCCATCTGGCCATATGTCCACCCCATCCCAGTTCACTCCCCTCTCTCCTCTTCTCTCTCAGGTCTCAACACTGACGTGACGTGGTGCTGAATATAAATCACTTATGTGTCACACAACTGCATTTGCAAACGTGCACACACACACACACACACACACACACACACACACACACACACACACACACACACACACACACACACACACACACACACACACACACACACATGCACACACAAACACAGACACACACACACGCTCAAATAAGTTAACATTGAGAAAGATAAAACACAGCTACCTCAAGTGAACCAGCTACCTGTGAAAAACGTAATAACTCCAGATAAGAACATTCAGTACAAGAACAAGAGAGAGAGAAACATTCACCCTGATAAATCGGTACAGCACAAAACATGGCTTCCTCAAGTAAAGTACCTTTAAGAAAATGTACTAATCCAGAAGGAGAACATTCAGAACAATAACAAAAAGGAGAAACATTCACCTTGAGAAAAGGTACAGGGACACGTTGATTAGCCAAACCCCATGCATAACCGTTACCTCTTAAGGATCGTACCCTTTTTTTCAATTTTCGCCTAAAATGTCATACCCAAATCTAACTGCCTGTAGCTCAGGACCTGAAGCAAGGATATGCATATTCTTGATACCATTTGAAAGGAAACACTTTGAGGTTTGTGGAAATGTGAAATTAGTGTAGGAGAATATAACACATTAGATCTGGTAAAATATAATACAATAAAAAAAACATGCATTTTCTTATTTATTTAGCATCTTTGAAATGCAAGAAAAAGGCCATATAATCAGATTGGAGTTTAGGCACAAATTAGATGTTGGCCACCAGATGGCAGCCGTGTGTGTACAAAGTTTCAGACTGATTCAGTGAAGCATTACATTACTACACTACATTTTGTATCAAGTCTGCCAGGAGTTTTTCCAAATGAGCCAAATTGATCAATTGATACATTTTCAAGTACACAACTATAGAGAACATACAAAAATGCTATGATAATAGAGACAGCGGGGGTCAAACTGTAGAACCCAGTTCCTACATTTGAATAAAACTGATTTTATTAAACAAAACTATGCTACTTTTAATCTCTGGGACCTCCAAGATGACAAATCAGAGCAAGATTACTGAATGTAAGTACATCATTTACCTTCAGAGGTGAATGTATCAAACCAGTTACCATGATAAAAGCCTTTTATTGTTGTGCAAATTCCACAAACAATAGCATGGTATTATTTCACTGTAATAGCTACTGTAAATTGGATGGTGTAGTTAGATTAACAATAATTTAAGCGTTCTGCTCATATAAGACATGTCTATGTCCTGGAAAGTTGGCTGTTACTTACAACGTCATTCTAGTCACATTAGCAACAACTGTCCCGGGTTAGGGAAACCGATCCCATAGAGGTTAATGATTTAACTACATGTTTTCATAGAGTTGTCCTAGATAATCTATTAGGGTGACATCATCAACAATACAACAGTAGGCCTCTAGACTAAAGGAACACTTTATCTGTTGTTTTCTACTGCTCCTCTCATCCATAATGCTGTTTGCTGTAATTGCTCTTGAGAGGAGAGGCTGTCATTATGTGAGTATTGGTATGATTATTAACAAGGAGATTGTCATTTCACCGCCATAACAATCTGCAATGCACTCTGGGAATTAAAATGTCAACTGCACTTAAAAAAGACACACACACACACACACACACAGTGACATCTTTCACACTGTTTAAAATGACATACTCTTCGACCACTCTTCTATCTGCTTCTACCCCCATCGTGCCACTTCTGACATACAGTACAGTACAGTGGGTTGAACCAGCTTGACTTAATGACAACACATCTGAATGACCCTTATTAATGCTTATTAACCTCCTGTTATCCAGTGGTGGCTCCTCAGAGGAAGAAGGAGAGGACCATCCTCCTCAGTGAATTCAATAAAAAGAAAAATAGTGAAACATTAAAAAAGTTCATTTTTAAATAAAACTATGCTAATATGTTCATGTCACCAAATAATTGATTAAAACACACTGTTTTGCAATGAAGGTCTACAGTAGCCTCAACAGCACCATGGTTTAACAGTAAGACAGCTAGCTTCCGTCCTCCTCTGGGTACATTGACTTCAATACAAAACCTAGGAGGCTCATGGTTCTCACCCCTTTCCATAAACTTACATAGTAATTATGTAATGATAGGATGTCCTCCAACCTATCAGAGCTGTTGCAGCATGAATTGACATGTTGTCCACCCAATCAAAGGATCAGAGAATTAATCTAGTCCTGAAAGCATAAGCTACAGCTAGCTAGCACTGCAGTGCATCAAATGTGGTGAGTAGTTGACTCAAAGAGAGAAAGACAGTAGTTGAATTTCTTCACAAATGAAGGAGAAGCAAAAGAGAGAGAGAGAGAGAGAGAGAGAGCTAGCAATATTTCCTCATTATTTTCCACTTTCACTTACTTAGCTAGCTAATGCAGCTAGCTAGTTTAGCCTACTCAAACACCCGGCTCAAACATGATGCTATGATAGCTAGCTGACTATCCAACACTGGAACTCTTCCAAGTCAAGGTAAGCTTTTGGTTTTACAAATGTATTGCCACAGGGCCCATCGGTATAACTGCTAAACTGCTTACTGACTATACACTGTACTGCATGATTGTAGTGGGTTTACTAAAGTGTTAGTTCTATTAGCTATGTTGACTATGACGTTACTTTAGCTATGGTGACAATGATTTAGGCTGTGTAGCGGTTAGCGGTTATGTTATGAAGGTTAAGCTTGGAATAGTTTTTTTGCCTGGTCACAGACAGCTGATGTGTTGTGCATTGAAGTCCACAAGCGAAGGGAAAAGGTGAGAGGAGGAGAGTGCGTATATGCGAGAAGAAATACAACCAGCTGTTTGTATATGGCTGCTATGAAAGTGAACTGTGTTTACATGTGATCACGGGTGTATTCATTCCACCAATTCTGTTGAAAAATATTTCTAAAACGGAAGCAAAAGAAACAAAACAGGGATAAACATACCTGAATTTGTCCAACAAAAACTATTGTTTGCAACTGTTGGACTAATGATGACACCCTACATGAACTAGATGCAGGCAAGAGTGTGCACAATTTTCTCTCAACCTGTGCACCTACGTTGCAAACTTTCATTCAAAGGCTTGGTTGTAGCAAACTCATGATGGGTATAGGGAAAATTTGAGGATCTTGTAGTAAGTAGCCTAAACCTATTGATTTTACATTGAGCTGTGTGAATGGAGTATGAATGACAGTTATCCAGTATGCTGTAATAGAAATCGGCTCATTCAAAAAAAATGGCACTGACCGCCACTGCTGTTAACAGCGCACTTCCAACCTCACACAACGCTGCTGGTCATCTGGAAGCAACAGGGGAATGAGGGAGAAAGAACATGGAAAGGAATGACTTACTTGACTTAATCCTCTTGGTCTCCTTGGGAGTATAGGGCATCCACGGCTATCAGGCTATCAACCTCACTTTTCTCTGTGGGAGGGAATGTGTGACTGTACAGCTTCAGATCTGAGCTGGGCTCCTCTGAACACTTAAGGGCCACTGTTAGATTAGTGTTAGGTTGAGGCGCTGGAGTACTGGAGTTCGGTGCAATGACAAAGCTCTCTCTCAGTGTGGTGCTCTCTCCCTCAATATGGCCGCCCATGATCCTATTGAGTAGCTCAGCTGTGGAAGAAGTAGACGGTGAGGAAAAGCAAGGCCAATTAATTGCTTCTTATTCAGGCCATCGATTTCATAAAGTGGTTCGGCTGAAAAGGCCATTTGGGAAAGCGATCCTGACAGTTAACTTTGTCTCACCCTTTGAAGCAATTTAGGACTGTTTAATGTGCATCAATGATAGGCTAAATATATTTTTTATATGAACTAATTGTGTGTTGTGGTTAGATCAATATCTGCTTCAATGTGTTGTTTTTGAGTGTTTGTGTGTGTGTATGTGTGTGTGTGTATGCATGTGTTTCAGAAGACTTCAACACTGCAACAGGCACGCAAATTAATCCTCACATCAAACCTGTTTCTAAATCTCCCTTTTTCAATTACTTTCACACTTCCCTCTATCTCCCTCTCTCTCCCCCTCTCACTCCCTTTTTTCTCTCTCCTGTTCTCTTTTCCCAATCTTAAGGAGCAGACCTGAAAGACAATCCCAGGAGTGATTAGAGGCTATTTAGCAGTGATAGCTCTGCAGCTGATCTCACTTCATCTCTCTGACACTGCTCTGCTTTTATGGACACATTATTATTCTAGAGGGGTTCTCTGGAACCGATGAGTAGAAGGGGAACTGGAGCCCCGAGGTCAGGTATGATGTCTAATCACACTGACAAAGACACTGGGACTACAGTGAGGAGCCGGGGAGGGCCACCTTAACCCAATGGGATAGACAGCGGCTGTTTGAGAGCCGCTGTCTATCCCTTCTCTCTATCTCTCTCTCTCTCTCTCATTTCCTGCTTCAACATGTATTTGCTGTGCCTCCCTGAAGTGTCTGCCTTTTCTTGCTCCTTAGCCTGGCAGTCCAGGAGGGCTCTCTGGTACCAGTGTGCACCTTGCCCATCTGTCTAGCAGGAGCACCTGTGCCAGTCTGTGCCAGGCTGGATGAAATCACATCAAACAGAAGCCAGAGAGTAGATCAGGGCAATAAGATGTTTGGCCTGACTGGTTAACTGGGGTAGGATACTGTAGATAGGGCTAAGTAGTCAGATAGTCAGTCAGTTAGTCAGTCGGTCAGTCAGTCAGTTAGTCAGTCAATCAGTCACTCGCTTGCTCACTCGCTCACTAATTTGTACTATTCTACAGTTGTATGGCAGTACTTTGTTTGTGCCCTAAAACACAAACTGTATAACAAAGAATGAGAGGGTTGGAAAGCAGGAGAAAAGAACGAAGGATAGGACAGATAGGAAATGGACCGATATGAGGGGAAGGGGGGGTATAAAGGAGATGAGAGAGGGTGTGGAGAGTAGAGAGGGAGAATGGAGGGAGAAGGGAGAGAGGTGTGTTAGGTCTTCCTTGTAAAGCTGTTTTGTTGTGAGGGGAGAGTGAGGGGAGAGTGAGAGTGAGAGTGAGAGTGAGAGAGTGAGAGTGAGAGTGAGAGAGAGAGAGAGAGAGAGAGAGAGAGAGAGAGAGAGAGAGAGAGAGAGAGAGAGAGAGAGAGATGCTTTGAGTTTGCCTGCAAAGCTATATGGTTGTGAGTGGCTTTTAATCAGCAGATAAATTGCGGCTGAATTGAATAAAACGTTATCTGAGGGGCGGAATTTATGGAGCATTATGTTCCTTCAATAAACAAGCGCTCTTTGAATTTTTGCTCACAGTACTCATTCATCACTCTACTGCTCAGAACACTCCTTTCTCTTCTAGGGCTCTCTCGCTCTCTCTCTTTGAATGGCCTGGAACACTGCCCAGATTGATTTGGGCCTGAAAATGTACAGAATGGTTACAGAAGTTTAAAGCGAGGAGATGCACTGTTCATCATCCAGCCACCACCTGTTCATTAGGTTTTCTTCCTATACTACTTCTTTGTACCTTTGAAGTGGTGCAGTTTGTTCAGTTATTGTTCACACACAATGACACACATACACACACACGCACACCGATGCACATACAGTGCATTCAGAAAGTATTCAGACCACTTGACTTTTTTCACTGTCACGCCCTGACCTTAGAGATCCTTGTTATTCTCTATGTTTGGTTAGGTCAGGGTGTGACTCGGGTGGGAATATCTATGAAAAGGCAGCCTTTTCCCACTGGGTTTTAGTGGGATCTTGTTTTTTGGTTAGTTGCCTGTGAGCATGCCATTTACTTCACGTTTCGTTTGTGCTTTATGGTTTTGTTTGGTGAGTTTCATTTATTAAAAGATGTGGAACTCCACGCATGCTGCGCCTTGGTCTCCTTACGACGGACGTGACATCCACATTTTGTTATGTTACAGCCTTATTCTAAAATGTATGAAATAATTAAAAAATGTTCATCAATCTACACACAATACGCCATAATGACAAAGCAAAAACTGGTTTTTAGGAAGGTTTGCAAATATTATTAAAATAAAAAACTTAAATATAACATTTACAGAAGTATTCTGACCCTTTACTCAGTACTTTGTTGAAGCATCTTTGGCAGCGATTACAGCCTCGAGTCTTCTTTGGGAATCAGGGCACACTACAACAACTGGCACACCTGTATTTGGGAAGTTTCTCCAATTCTTCTCTGCAGATCCTCTCAAGCTCTGTCAGGTTGGATGGGGAGCATCGCTGCACAGCTATTTTCAGGTCTCTCCAGAGATGTTTGATCGGGTTCAAGTCCGGGCTCTGGCTGGGTCACTGAAGGACATTCAGAAACTTGTCCCAAAGTCACTCCTGCGTTGCCTTGGCTGTGTGCTTGTCTGAGGTCCTGAGCACTGTACTTTGCTCCGTTCATCTTTCCCTCGATCCTGACTAGTCTTCCAGTCCCTGCCACTGAAAACCATCCCCACAGCATGATGCTGCCACCACCATGCTTCACTGTAGGGATGGTGCCAGGTTTCCTCCAGACGTGATGCTTGGCATTCAGACCAAAGAGTTCAATCTTGGTTTCATCAGACCAGAGAATCTTGTTTAACATGGTCTGAGAGTCCTTTAGTTGCCTTTAGGTAAACTCCAAATGGGCTGTCATGTGCCTTTTACTGAGGAGTGGCTTCCGTCTGGCCACTCTACCATAAAGTCCTGATTGGTGGAGTGCTGCAGAGATGGTTGTTCTTCTGGAAGGTTATCCCTTCTCCACAGAGGAACTTTGGAGCTCTGTCAGAGTGACAATCAGGTTCTTGATCACCTCCCTGACCAAGACCCTTCTCCCCAGATTGCTCAGTTTGGCCGGGCGGACAGCTCTAGTAAAAGTCTCGGTGGTTACAAACTTCTTCCATTTAAGAATGATGGGGGCCACTGTGTTCTTTGGGACCTTCAATACTGCAGACATTTTTTGGTACCCTTCACAATCCTGTCTCAGAGTTCAGCGGACAATTCCTTCGACCTCATGGCTTGGTTGCTCTGACATGCACTCTCAATTGTGGAACCTTACATAGACAGGCATGTGCCTTTCCAAATCATGTCCAATCAATTGAATTTACCACAGGTGAACTCCAATCAAGTTGTAGAAACATCTCAGGGATGATCAGTGGAAACAGGATGCACCTGAGCTCATTTTCGAGTCTCATAACAAAGGGTCTGAATACTTATGTAAGATATTTATTAATTAAAAAATATGTGACGTCCGTCGTTAAAGGTAGACCAAGGCGCAGCGTGAGTTGGTTTCATCATACTTTATTTTAAATGTGAACCAGCAAAAACCAATAAACAATACAACGAACGAAAAGCTAGGTGGGCAAACACATGCAACACAAAGACAAGATCCCACAACTGACTGTGGGAAAAAGGGCTGCCTAAGTATGATTCCCAATCAGAGACAACGAATGACAGCTGCCTCTGATTGGAAACCATAAAAAAATCAAAGAAAAAAAAACATAGACATACAACACATAGAATGCCCACCCCATGTCACACCCTGACCTAACCAAACAGAGAAAAACGGCTCTCCCAGGTCAGGGCGTGACAGTACCCCCCCAAAGGTGCGGACTCCCGGCCGCAAACCTGAACCTATAGGGAGGGTCAAGGGTGGGCATCTACTCATGGTGGCGGCTCCGGTTCGGGGCGTAGCCCCCACTCCGCCCGCTGATCCCTCCACTTTTGTGTCGCTGGAGGAACCGGACTGTGGATCATCGCCGGAAGCTCCGAACCGTGGATCATAGCTGGATGAACCAGACCGTAGATCATTGCCGGAGGTTCTGGACTGCAGACCGCCGCTGGAGACTCTGGACTGCAGACCGCCGTTGAAGACTCTGGACTGCAGACCGCCGCTGAAGACTCTGGACTGCAGACCGCCGCTGAACACTCTGGACTGCAGACCGCCGCTGAAGACTCTGGACTGCAGACCGCCGCTGAAGACTCTGGACTGCAGACCGTCGCTGAACACTCTGGACTGCAGACCGTCGCGGAAGACTCTGGACTGCAGACCGTCGCGGAAGACTCTGGACTGCAGACCGTCGCTGAAGACTCTGGACTGCAGACCGTCGCTGAAGACTCTGGACTGCAGACCGTCGCTGAAGACTCCGGACTGCAGACCGTTGCTGAAGGCTCCGGACTATAGGCCGTCTCAGGAGGTTCCGGACTGTAGGCCGTCTCAGGAGGTTCCGGACCGGGGAGCGTCGCTGCAGGCTCCGTGCCATGGATTATCACTACAGGCTCCGCGCCATGGATTATCACTGGAGGCTTCGTGCCATGGATCATCCCTACAGGCTCTGGGCGATGGATCATCCCTACAGGCTTCTTGCCATGGATTATTACTTGAGGCTCCGGGCCATGGATTGTCACTGGAGCCTTCGTGCCATGGATCATCCCTACAGGCTCCGGGCCATGGATCATCACTGGAGGCTTCGTGCCATGGATCATCACTGGAGGATTCGGACCATGGATCATGGATCACGCAGTGGAGACTGGGTGCGCAGAGCAGGCACAGGGTTTACTGGGCCGTGGAGGCGCACTGGAGGTCTGGAGCTTAGGGCTGGCACAACCCGTCCTGGCTGGATGCTTGCTTTAGCCCGGCAAGTGCGGGGCGCAGGCACAGGACGAACTGGGCTGTGCAGGCGCACTGGCGACACAGTGCGTAGAGCTGGCGCAGGATATCCTGGACCGAAGAGATGCAGCGGAGACCAGGAACGCTGATCCGGCACAATCCTTCCTGGCTGAATGCCAACTCTAGCACGGCAACTGTGGGGTGCAGGCACAGAGCGCGCCGGGCTGTGAATGCGCACTGGTGACATCGTGCGAATCACCGCATAACCCGGTGCCTGACCAGTCCTACTCTCCCCACGGTAAGCACGGGGAGTTGGCTCAGGTCTCCACCCTGACTCTGTCAATCCCCCCGTGTGCCGCCCCCCAACATTTTTTTGGGGGTGCCTCTCGTGCTTCCGTCGTTGCCGTGCTAGTTCCTCGTAACGTTGCCGTTCCTCCCTCGCTGTCTCCACCTGTTTCCATGGCAGGGTCTTGTCCCCTGCCATTACCTCCTCCCAGGTCCAGGACGTCCTCCACTCTCTCCTTTCCCGGGCCCAGGATCCCTGCTCCTCCTGGGCACGCTGCTTGGTGCTTTTGTGGTGGGATCTTCTGTGACGTTCGTCGTTAAAGGTAGACCAAGGCGCAGCGTGAGTTGGGTTCTTCACACTTTATTTTAAATATGAACCAGCAAAAACAATAAACAATACAATGAACGAAAAGCTAGGCGTGCAAACACATGCAACACAAAGACAAGATCCCACAACTGACTGTGGGAAAAAGGGCTGCCTAAGTATGATTCCCAATCAGACACAACAAATGACAGCTGCCTCTGATTGGAAACCATACTCAGCCAATCAAAGAAAAAAAACAACATAGACATACAACACAGAATGCCCACCCCATGTCACACCCTAACCTAACCAAACAGAGAAAAACGTCTCTCTCAGGTCAGGGCGTGACAATATATAAATTAGCAAACATTTATAAAAACCTGTTTTCACTTTGTCATGATGGGGTATTGTGTGTAGATTGATGAGGGGAACATTTTTTTTAATCCATGTTAGAATAAGGCTGTAACGTAACAAAATGTGGAAAAAGTCAAGGTGTCTGAATACTTTCCGAATGCACTGTACCTGCGTGCGCACGCAGACACAAACACACAGTGAAACTATTGGGTCTTTTGGAAACAGGCCACAGTTTCTTGGCAACAAAGTCCACACACCTGTAGCCATTTAAGAAACAAATGTGTGATGCTCACTAGTCTACAGACATTGAAATAATACATTAGCTTACACTGGGATGCCTTGGGTCGTCGTCATTGGTCAATGATGGCACCTTGGGTCATTCTCATTGGTCAACCGTGGCACCTTGAGTCATCCTCATTGGACGCCTGTGACGCCTGTAGCCAGACACACTGTTGGGCCTCTCTGCATCTCCCTCTAACCCCTGGGAAGGGACCACTGATTTATAAATGTCTGCATCCTTCATCCTCCATCCTTGTCTTCACTTCATTTTCCTACTGTTCTGCCTTTGTTTTCTTTTCTATTTTCAGCCCTGTTTTTGATTTCCTCTGTCTATCGGAGTGGGAAAGGTCACCTCTGTCCAGGGGCCATGTAATACTGGAGGCCCTGCAGTAATTGTGGGAGCAGAAACAAGATGTGGCGATGTGTGGAGGGTTTTTGTAAGACAGTAGCGGATGTTCCTTCAACAATACAAATAGTTTATGGCACCCAACGTGTGTCTCCCACAATTCATACGCCTTATCTGCCTTTGTTTAACCTTGGCGTCTGGAGATAGAGACTCACCTCTGTGATTTTAGTCCTTTGACAGACAAAATGTAATATCCCGTGGAAAAAGGGCAAACACGCACAAACACGCACGCACACACAAACACACACACACACGTACACACACATATGTATTTCTCCACTCCCAAGCTGTTTCCTCCTGAAACTTTTCTGTATAATTTTTGATCTAAGGCAATGTTCCGCCAAAAACAAATGGTTGCATTTCTCATGTTGGACAGTAAAATCACACTCATTTCAGAAGCAATCGCTTAATCCAATGTTAAAAAGTGTGTGGCCTATGTTGAAAGAGGATGGAAAGGATGGGGGTGTTAAGTCCGGATTGGATTCTTAGTTCATTAAGCTCACTGGATTTGATTGAGCAAGAGGTTCTGGAACGGATTGCTTTCATCTGCAATCTCCCTCTCATCTGTAATTCACTGCTGATGCAAAGATCTAAAATTGATTTAAAATGCATATTTCACTCTCAATGTGCCCACATAGGGAGAATTGAGTGTGTAGTGTGTGTGTGTGTGTGTGTGTGTGTGTGTGTGTGTGTGTGTGTGTGTGTGTGTGTGTGTGTGTGTGTGTGTGTGTGTGTGTGTGTGTATCTACAGCCCAGTCTGAGTACCCAGATCGAGGAAAATGCATGTTTTCAGACAAGACTAATCATTTATTTTCACAAAAGTAGTGTAGCATTCACAACTCTAAATTCTCTTCATGCAGGTTTCCTTAAGATCAGAACATTGTGCAGAGCAGGGTTCCACAATAGGCGGCAAACTGGAAAAATTCAGCCCAGGGGAAAATAAAAAAAGGGTAAAATAATTGTTGGATATAAAAGACTGTAAAATCAGCTCAAAGTGATTGTAATTAAGGAAATCTGTTCCCAAGTATTCCCACGCATAAATAGAAATGCATATGTGATCGTTTCCCAATGTAATCAAAGTTTGAAATGATTCTGTTTTTGTCAAATAATATATCTGTTTGGGCTTCTTGCGGTCAATTTGCAGTGTAGAAATGACTGTTCCGGCCCCCTGACCATCCGCTCAAGAAAAAACAGCCCGCGGCTGAATGTAATTGGTGACCCCTGGTGTAGAGAATGTTTTGAAATCTGTGGGAGCTTGTATGGTATATCTACAGCCTTGTCTGGGTATCCAGATCCAGGAAAAGGCATTATTTAAGACAAATAAACTGCCATTAGACACTCCATCACACAACCCTTCCCCAGTACTGTCATTTTGGGCTTAACACATGTGGGGCCTAACGTACATTCTTAGAAGAAAAAAAAACGGTACTATCTATACTCAGCAAAAAAAGAAATGTCCCTTTTTCAGGACCCTGTCTTTCAAAGATAATTAGTAAAAATCCAAATAACTTCACAGATTTTCATTGTAAGGGTTTAAACACTGTTTCCCCTGCTTGTTCAATGAACCATAAACAATTAATGAACACGCACCTGTGGAACGGTCGTTAAGACACTAACAGCTTACAGACGGTAGGCAATTAAGGTCACAGTTATGAAAACGTAGGACATTAAAGAGGCCTTTCTACTGACTCTGAAAAACACCAGAAGAAAGATGCCCAGGGTCCCTGCTCACCTGCATGAATGTGCCTTAGGCATGCTGCAAGGAGGCATGAGGACTCCAGATGTGGCCAGGGCAATAAATTGCAATGTCCATACTGTAAGATGCCTAAGACAGCACTACAGGGAGACAGGATGGACAGCTGATTGTCCTCGCAGTGGCAGACCACATGTAACAACACCTGCACAGGATCAGTACATCCAAACATCACACCTGCGGGACAGATACAGGATGGCAACAGCAACTGCCCGAGTTAGACCAGGAACGCACAATCCCTCCATCAGAGCTCAGACTGTCCGCAATAAGCTGAGAGAGGCTGGACTGAGGGCTTGTAGGCCTGTTGTAAGGCAGGTCTTCCCCAGACATCACCGGCAACAACGTCGCCTATGGGTACAAACCCACTGTCGCTGGACCAGACAGGACTGGCAAAAAGTGTTCTTCACTGACGAGTTGCGGTTTTGTCTCACCAGGGGTGACGGTCAGATTCGCATTTATCGTCGAAGGGATGAGTGTTACACCGAGGCCTGTACTCTGGAGTGGGAGCGATTTGGAGGTGGAGGGTCTGTCACGGTCTGGGGTGGTGTGTCACAGCATCATCGGACTGAGCTTGTTGTCATTGCAGGCAACCTCAACGCTGTGCGTTATAGGGAAGACATCCTCCTCCCTCATGTGGTACCCTTCCTGCAGGCTCATCCTGGCATGACCCTCCAGCATGACAATGCCACCAGCCATACTGCTCGTTCTGTGTGTGATTTCCTGCAAGACAGAAATGTCAGTGTTCTGCCATGGCCAGCGAAGAGCCCTGATCTCAATCCCATTGAGCATGTCTGGGACCTGTTGGATCGAAGGGTGAGGGCTTGGGCCATTCCCTCCAGAAATGTCTGGGAACTTGCAGGTGCCTTGGTGAAAGAGTGGGATAACATCTCACAGCAAGAACTGGCAAATCTGGTGCAGTCCATGAGGAGGAGATGCACTGCAGTACTTAATGCAGCTGGTGGCCACACCAGATACTGACTACTTTTGACCCCCCCCCTTTTGTTCAGGGACACATTATTCCATTTCTGTTAGTCACATGTCTGTGGAACTTGTTCAGTTTATGTCTCAGTTGTTGAATCTTGTTAAGTTCATACAAATATGTACACATGCTAAGTTTGCTGAAAATAAACACAGTTGACAGTGAGAGGATGGTTCTTTCTTTGCTGAGTTTAGAACCTAAAAGAATTATTCGGCTGTCCCCATAGGAGAACCCTTTTTGGTTCCAGTCAGAACCATAGTGGTGCAAAGTAGTTTGGGTGCGAGGTGCTGAGATGTTTTTAGCCAACAGGAGAATAGGGGATGGGGAAGGGGGGTGGGGGCAGTGCCTATTTATTTATTTTTTGTGTGGCTATTACAGGACTAGTAAAGGCTGAGTGCACTACTTTTGTGAGAGAAAATATAATATAATATATATATATATATATATATATATATATATACACTGCATATATATACAGTGCATTCCGGAAGTATTCAGACCCCTTGACTTTTTCCACATTTTGTTACATTACAACTTTAAGGGTTCTCCTATGGGGACACCGAAGAATCCTTTTGGAACCTATTTTTCAAACGGTGTAGGCTACAGGAACGGATAACCAGATTGCATTATTTCCCTCAAACACAATGCAACAAAAAAAACATAACAGAATTTTATATGCATGTTTAATTTGCAATTGGGTCAACTCGTTGTGTCAACTCATCTTTAGAGATGAACCCATCACATTCAGCAGACTTGTTGGCTGGCAGATCAGTGGAGTAATGTCATGTTTATTTCCCTTGCCTGCCTGGATGCCACTGCTGGAGCATGGCTAGCACTGTTAGCATGCTGGAGGGCAACATGGGCCAATGATACTAGCGAGCTACAACACAAAAAAGCATGAGTAAATTTGAAATATACAGTATATGCACCTCTTCCTGGCCCTGACTAGATCTCTGAAGACTTGGGCTTTCCAATAATAATATAATAGATATGAGTAGCCTATCATCATCAAACCCATACCGAGATGAGTCCAGAATCAGAGCTCGTCCAAAGTGTATTTTTTTTATGCACATTTTATTATAAAAGTAACTGTCACTGTAAACAGGGGAGACTGTATACTGGCTCTTAATCTTTTGTAATGAAAGTTCAACCCCAATGGGCTTGTAAAGTTATTGTAGTTTTTGTCTCAAATTTGATGTGATTTTATTAACTTCTCTCTCTTCATTATTTGAGGAGCAAATTTTCACAGTGAAATATAAAGCTGTGGTCGATAGGAAAGTCTCTCTCTGTTTTAGTCCCTATATTGTATTGACAATCTCATTACATAGAGGGACCTCCTCCCTTAACTCATAACAGTGTGTCTGAGTAAACTAATCCAAGTGGTCAGAAACTCCCTGCTGATTCAGATTCGACAGAGAAATGGCTAATGGCCAGGTGATGTCAACACATGTTAATAAAGGATATATGAACGAGTGGGGCTTCTAGGCAGGTCAATAGGCTCCAGATAATGAAGGAATACTGGTAGCATTGTGATGAAATGTCTTATTATGTTTCCAGATAGAAAAGTTACACCAGTTATTTTTACAACCCTAGCTTAGCTACTTCCCGTATTGTAGTAATAGTTTCTCTAAAAACATATTGTAGGTAGTAGTTATTTCCTCTTTTCAGCAACCCCAGGTGTCCTCATCTCAATGCTCAGCTCACAAGAAACTCTCAAACCAAAAACATGTCCATGTGAAGCCTCCTCTTTGTGGCATGTGATTGGAAGTTAAAAGTCCTCCACACTTTCTGTTGGAGCATACAGCCAAAGTATTCCACCCATTAGCTCTCTAAATAATACGACTCTCAGCATTTAATGGTTGTAGAGTTTCTACATGTGGATATAAATGGTGGATAGTGGTCAGTATTTTCAAATGTATCCTGTTTAGTATGGATAGTAGAGTGACGGCCATTACTGTAACAACACAGGAGAAACACCAGAGCTACCATCCCAACAGCTCTGATCAATGGAAAACACATGAACAAGATTCAAACGTGCCACTCCTACTCTAGAGCCACTTGTGTCTTTATGAGAGTACCAGCTACTTTTATTTCCTATAATAAAGGCTCACTTAAAGCAGAATGGAAATGGCATCCACATTACACAGCTTCCGCTTCAGCCATCAGCCCAGAGTGCTGTGGAAAAGCCTGTCCAATTAATCAACCACTCTATATTACAGGGGCTACAAACTCACCTGTGGTAGAGGGAAATGTTCCAGGAACATTGGATACAGTAGTTTGGTTTAAAGTTCTTGGAAAAAATCAACACGTTGTATTCCAAATCATTTTGTTTAGTTTTTTCAAGGATATTTTCAAGGATATTTCTGATATTTTTCTTTCTATGTGTAACATTCCATCTATGTCCTTGCTTTGATGACTCACTGTTGTTGTGTTGTCAGATGGTGTGTGATATTGATTTGATTTGATTTGGAGCTAAACATTAAAGTGGGACTTAGGGGGTCATGGAACTGTCCAATCTGATGCTGCTCATTACTTTTTGTTCTTGTTGGAGTTTTATATTGTATTTTTACAGACATTTGAATTCCGCTCTACAAACTAATTCCACCCCTGCTTTGATTGGTAATGTCACTCAGACAGCGTTTGTTTAGCATGTCCTGTAACTGCTCAGTAAAGGCATGTTAGAAGAACAATAAATAACCTCTTCATAATGCATTATAAACATACGCATAACACCTATATACAATGCATTATAAATGTATGTTCATGCAATATTGAGAGGGTGTTCATAGAAAGTGTAACCAAAAACCTCTACATTGACACTAGATTGAGCTGTGCTGACAATAGATAGCTATGTAATTAGTGATGTCAGTGTGTGTGTGTGTGTGTACATGCGTGTGTGTGTGTGTGTACATGCGTGTGTGTGTGTGTGCGTGCATGTGTGTGTGCATGTGTGTGTGCGTGTTGCCAGTGGAGGTCACTAATTGATGGGAGGGAGAGGGGGAGGGGGAGAAGGAGGGGTGTTGGGGTTGACTGGAGGGTTACCAGCCACCCAGCCATGTCGATTCTGTAGATAAAACCAATGGGAGGAAAATAAAAGCTGGAGCTCATTGGGCAGAGCGGGAGGAGAAGGCCATAAAGAGAGAAATGAAGACTAATGGGGATATTATTGGCCCCGGAGATGGGACACAAATGAGAGGCTGATGGGTGGGGAAGGATGGGGCGGCAGGGCTGAGAAGAACAGGGAGGGACAGTGTAGGGGACAATGACTAATGACAGTCCTGTCCTATAATCAGAACACCCTCCTCCCTCAGTGAGGTACTGTAGGATGTCCTCTCAGTCTGCTCCTCAGCCCGGATGGCCAATACATCAACCACAGGCTCCACTAGCCTCCACAACCAGGCGGAGCACAAAGGAGAAACCACAGACACAATGCTCTACACACACACACGTTTTTACATTTGAGTCATTTAGCAGACTCTCTTATCCAGAGCGGCTTACAGTTAGTGAATTCAACCACGTACAGTCATAGTAGGTACATTTATCCTCAATAAAGTAGCTATCAGCAAAGTCAGAGGTAGTAAGAGACAAAGTCAAGTGCAAGTGTTAGTTTGAGGGAGGTGCTGTGGGATAATTTAAGATCGTCTTTGTAGAGAGAGGGTTTCAGATGTTTTCAGAAGATGGGCAGGGAAGTCTGCTGTCCTAGCTTCACACACAGACAGACAGACAGACAGACAGACAGACAGACAGACAGACAGACAGACAGACAGACAGACAGACAGACAGACAGACAGACAGACAGACAGACAGACAGACAGACAGACAGACAGACAGACAGACAGACAGACAGACAGACAGACAGACAGACTGCTTCAAATAAGCCTACAGGCATGCAACGCACACTCTCTCAGAAATCTGTGGGACTGAAAGTGGGATTGTTTGAGACTGTGGCCTGGTCAGTGAGGACTCTTGTTGTCAGCTCAGGGTACTACTCTGTTCTAACAGAGAACCAGTCAGTGATCAGTACACACAACACACCTCCACTCAGTCTCTCCAACCCACTGTTTTCATCACACTACTTAATTATCCCCATCTGATGCAAATGCCCACAGCAAAATAACAACAAATGGATCTGAAATTGAGATTGTATTTTTCATTATGCCTTCCTACTCTACATGCAGATGGAAGGGGGTTACAAGAGCAAATAGCACTTATTGTTTTCCAACCATTCATTCTGTTTTTACTCTTCATTACGGTTAAATTTGTTTGAGAGGTACAATTACAGTGTTTGTTTTGAGCGGTATGTGTTTCTGTCTCTGTTCTCCTGGTGTCTGTGCTCGGAGGGGAATAACACACAGAGAATGAACGAGGAGTGGCACAGCAATCTGCAGTGAAAACCTGAGGTCATTAGAAGTGGCCCTCAGACATAAATTACCTCGTTAATGTACAGCTAATCATCCAGGCAGACTAAGGGCCGGGCCGTGAGGCCGGTGGGGATGAGGATTTCAATGCATGCGTGGCGACCATGAAGTCTCATCACAACTGGATTGACATAAACAATCAGAGAACAGTGATAGAGGTGTCTGTTTCTCAAGAGAGAGAGAGAGAGAGAGAGAGAGAGAGAGAGGCTGCCACAGCTAAAGACAGAGCTCAAACCAAATGAATGACAATGTACACACTTAAACAACAGGTGATTATACACGGACAGGTATCAAAAACATAGCACAAACGTGTGCAAACACTCTCCTTTCTTATTCTGTGTGTGAACAGGCACAGGGATAAGCACAGGCACACGCACAGGCAAACACACACGTGCACACACACACACACACACACACACAATATCCCCAAAGGGATAATACAGTCTTTATATTACACCTCATCATGCAGTGTGAGCATTCAGTGATGTGATGTATTCTGGATTCCTTATTGAGGATGACGTGTGCTGTAGATTTCATGTGGACCAATTTTGTTGAGGAAAAACACGGTGTAAATCAAGCGCGCAGAGCAATTTCCCAAAGCAGGTGCAGAAAGAGCGCCGGGGTGCAGTGAAGGGATGAGGTGCAGAGAGAGCCGCGGGGTGCAGTGAAGGGATGAGGTGCAGAAAGAGCCCCGGGGTGCAGTAAAGCGATGAGGTGCAGAAAGAGCCCCGGGGTGCAGTGAAGGGATGAGGTGCAGAGAGAGCCCCGGGGTGCAGTAAAGGGATGAGGTGCAGAAAGAGCCCCGGGGTGCAGTAAAGGGATGAGGTGCAGAAAGAGCCCCGGGGTGCAGTAAAGGGATGAGGTGCAGAGAGAGCTGCGGGGTGCAGTGAAGGGATGAGGTGCAAAGAGTGCCCCGGGGTGCAGTAAATGGATGAGGTACAGAGAGTGCCGTGGGGTGCAGTGAAGGGAGGAGGTGCAGAGAGAACCCCGGGGTGCAGTGAAGGGATGAGGTGCAGAGAGAGCCCCGGGGTGCAGTAAATGGATGAGGTACAGAGAGTGCCGTGGGGTGCAGTGAAGGGAGGAGGTGCAGAGAGAACCCCGGGGTGCAGTGAAGGGAGGAGGTGCAGAGAGAACCCCGGGGTGCAGTAAAGGGATGAGGTGCAGAGAGAGCCGCGGGGTGCAGTAAAGGAATGAGGTGCAGAGAGAGCCCCTTGCTTGGCAGACTCAATAGAAGTGTCAAACTCTCTTATAAGGGAGTTTTTACCACCAATCTGACGCGATGCAGACTCTCAACAGAGGAACTCAAAAGCACAGATGCACTTTTGTGCCTCTGCCTCGTCTAACTGTAAATCTCTCACAGCTCTCTCTCTCTCTTGCTCTCTCTCTCTCTCTTGCTCTCTCTCTCTCTCTTGCTCTCTCTCTCTCTCTCTCTCTCTCTCTCCCACATTCAAATATTTGGTGATTTGGACAATCAATTGATGCTCACTAAATAGGTTTTGGAAGAGAGGGTTTCAGAATCACCTACATTTATCCACCTTATGCTTTCTGGTCACATAGTCAGGTAACCTGAGTGAAACATGGGCCTCAGGGTGAATTGGTTGTGTAGAAGCAACACGAGTTGTGTTGGAGCAACATCCAATCACAAAACCAATGTTTCACACAACAAATGTCACAAAAAAATGATTCTTCCTCTCTAGACTTTCTTCTCTGAAATGGAGGTTTGATAACAAACACACTCACTCTCACACTCACATAAACACACGCACGCATGCACACACACACACACACACACACACACACACACACTCATTTATCAGCGTCTCTCGTTTCATTTCCAAGAATTATAATATTTCATCCAAAATGGAATAGAAATTGGTCAATGAAGCAATTATATAATTTATCATGAACGAAGGTAGAGAGAATAAATGATATTGAAATCATTAAAAACAATCCCAACCTTTACCAATCTTTTGACAGGGTGAGGCTGATCACATTCATGATGCTTTTTACATTAATGCATACATGTATTTACATTAAAAAAAACAAGGCTTTCCATTCTATTATATTCTATAGAAAAGTTTTCGATTCAGGCACATCAACATTACTCAATAGATGTGTTTTAATACTCCAGTTCAAGGGCATTAGAGGATCATGTACAGTACATGATGTTTCAATCAATACATGTTGCATTGATTGCACCAGGGCTGCATAAGTGGAATATTTCAGTCTCCACTGATTTGTATGCACTCAACCTACCCATCCATTTAGCCATCCATTTATTTATAATCTGCTGTGTCCTCAACTTTGGATGTATGGTAGGGATAATATATTTCTTTTTGGCTATATGAGATATAGTATAGGGAAGCAAATACAGTAGAGACAGAGAGAGAGAGAGAGAGAGAGAGAGATCAACACTCATCCATACGCACAGTAAAGACATCAGTCGTTGTACCCTTTCGTGTTTGTGTCAAAGGAGATTAACACAGGTAGAGAGAGCCTACTATAGCACCCTAAGCCCTGACATTCATTCACACAGCTGCACCGAACGTGTTACATAACATCATCACAAAGTACACCATGTAACTATGTTATTCTATGCTAACATTTAGAGCTCTGTTTCACCATGTCAATACAGCAGAACATCCTCTCCTTATTGCAGCCTGCCTGGCTGTCTCCTTCAGAGAACCGCAGCTGATCCAGTGTAGTGATGTGTAACCTAGCAGAGTGGAGAGAGCTAGGCCCTGCCTGGAATCACGTGAACACATTCCTTTTGAATCAAAGACAGCTCTAAGCACTGCAGAGCACTGAGCAGCAGCAGACTGTTGCCGTGGAGATTAGCTGTGCGGGCCTCTTCACTAGCAGAAGGGTGACATGGTTAAAAAATACATTAAAAAATAAATAAACACAATTTGCTGTTAGATATTTGCAAATGAAATGCCTAATGCCTGCCTCCCTCTGTCCTCCTTCCCTCTCTCTCTCTCTCTCTCTCTCTCTCTCTCCCTCTCTCTATTTATCTCTCTCTTCCTCCTTCTCCCTCTCCCTCTCTCTACCCTCTCTCTAAGAGTAGCTCTTGTTTGTACCGCTGGGATCATTTAAAAGTATAATTTATTGATAATGAAGTGGGGAAAGCTTTGATATGGCAGAACAAGGTGGATTAAGCAGACAGAGGAGAGCATGCTGTGTTACATTCTCAGGGGCTCCAAGTGTTTACTATACTGACATCTCTCTCTCTCCCTCTCTCCCCTCTCTCCCCCTCTCTCTCTCCCTTCTTCACACTCTCACTTTGTCCCTGTGGGACATTCATTACAGCTTTGTGTCAAAATGTAATAATAGAGACAAACACAAGATATTTTATTCATAAAGTAAACAAGATAGTGATACAATTGTCTGCAAGGAAACGGTTAGCATGCAATGGATGCTTAAAGACAGATAGGCTGACTCACCAACCCCAGTCATGTTCTCTGTCCCCAGGGGAAAGTAGAATGCTACTCTCAGCCAGGTTGTTATGTGTTATCCAGTCTCACTGTTATCCACACTAACACATTTGTTTATTTATTAATAAATAAAATGCAAATTAGGAGTCCTATTATCAAGGCAAACAAGCACCAATACAAACACGGGGCTTTAAAAAACGCAATATTCATGAAGTCAATTCTAATCCCATAGAATGGTACTTTGCCAGTAGTGTATAATTCCTCCAGGCCTTTGAAGGTGTTAGACAAAATGGAGTATGGCACCTGGAGAATGGGAGTGATTATACAGTAACAGAATGAAATGTCACTCATGAAAACCTGTAATCCACAGAATGGCTTTTTAGTCTTTTCATTTATTTAAATAACTGTTATGGACACAGTCATAGGCCTACAGTACTATACACACTAGGCTACTCTGTATCTACTCTTCTCACTCGCTCTCTCTCTCTGCATTCAGTTCTTTCAAATAGAGAATGTTTATCAGTAGAAGTGAAAGAGGAAGTCCTGTAACATTTGCCACGGCATCCTGTGAGAAACAGTATCTGCCAATGTAGACAGCTGTCACAAGAGCTGACCTTGATCTATAAAACACAGCTGTTTTCTCACCTTCCTTTTTTCATTTCTTCTCTCTCATTAGACCTGGGTTCAAATGCTATTTGAAATCATTTCAAGTACTTTAGATATGCTTGATTGATCTTGCAGTGCGCAATAGAACCTATAGAGTAGTTGCAAAAGTGCAAATCCTGTCCATCCAGCAATCCAGGAAGGCTTAAGCAAACTCTCATAATAATACCTGAAATATTTCATAAAGTATTTGAACCCAGGCCTGCTTCTCATACAGTAAGCAGATGCATGCACTGTATACAGTACATGAGCCCTCCCTCAAACAGTCATGACAGAACCCGGTCTTACTCTGCTACAGTAAGGGTCAGGTGCAACACTGCAACCAACACAACCTTATACCACAGCCTTTGAGCAGAGACCTGCAAGCTAAACCTACAGACTCATCCTATAGCGACATTGCAGGGTAAGGAGATTCTAGTGAACTTACTAGAGTAATAAGGGGATTCTAGTGAACTTACTAGAACAATTGATACATTTTAGTGCTGGATAAAAAACAGATGGAGATTTTTGGGGAAATATCTACAGTTTTGTCGATAATCAAATGTTATCCGTTTTATATATGGTAAGCAAATTTTGTCAATATGTTTTTGAAGAATTTATAATATTTTACATGTAATAACTTGTCATAGATAACCCTTAATTGGTGTTCAGCATGGCCAATCACACCAGCGTCCTGAGACGCATCCTGCTGCTGCTATTGGCCGTCACTCTGGCCTCGGCTTTGAGAACATTGGACACGAATGAAGAGCTGGAGAAGACCGGCTTCGGGACCCCGCCCCCTCGCCACGGCCTCAAACTACTCCTCTGGTATGTCCAGACCTGCATTGACAACAACATGGTGTCTCTCTGTGACCCCAGGGAGGGAGCATACGGGTTCCATATGTTCAAGAACTATAAACTGTTACTCCCCAAACTGAAAGACCAGAACCTGTACACCTACTACACCATTGGTAACCTCCATTCCCATGGTGCAGAGAACCTGCCCTATGAAGTGAGGCGGTACTACGACAAGGACAACCTCCTCAGCAACCAAGACAGGGTGTTGGTGAAGTACAACCAGAACAACAATCACATCGAGAAGATCTACATCTCAGAGCACTACAAGCAACGCAAGACGTACATGATCGGGCCCAATCTTCTCTCCTCTCTCAGACAGCCCAGTTGGCTTGCAATGATATGATAGTATGAATATCAAATCTGTACATTATGCTATTCACTGTTGTTTTTCTTGACACAAACCTGATGGCATTACTAAACCTGTAATATGTCAACCTGACTTCATTGGTGATGTGTTTACTGTAACTTTCTGTTTCCTTTACAGACACGCTATAGAAACACATTTTTACAGACAGAACATTGCGATTCTGAGTGCACTGAAATCAAGTTCATTTATGTCTGCTATAATGCAGGTCAGTTTAGCACATTGACCAATGTCCTTGTTCAATCATTCCTATTGATGTTGATTCAATTGATGACTTACATGACTATAGAATGTGAACATAATGCAAAAGAGGCTATATTTTTGTTGCTGTTTCCGATTGTTTCATGCTACTTCTTCACTTATTTTATTTTTATTTTATTTAACCAGGAAGGGCTCATTGAGATTTAAAATCTCTTTTTCAAGAGCGTCCTGGCCAAGATAGGCAGCACCAAGTCATTACAAAAATTACAGACAAACAACATGAAAAACTACAAGTAATCTAGTAAAAACCATAGAATTCACAAGAGTATAACAAAATCAAAAACAGCAAATTAAAAACATCGACAGGTCAGGGAATCAGACTCAAGATCATTCATCAGTGATTTAAAAATACCAATCGGGACAAGTTCTTCCAGTTTAAAAGTATTTTGTAAGGCGTTCCAAGACGATGGCGCAGAGTACATAAAAGCCCTTTTACCAAATTCAGTTCGGATATTTGGAACAGTTAGCAGGATAAAGTCCAGCGAACAAAGAGAGTACCCACCACATTTCTGAACAATAAAAATGCCCAAATAAAAAGGTAGTAAACCCAAAATGGCTTTGTAAATAAAAGTATACCAGTGACTGAGCCTACGAGTGACTAGAGAAGGCCAGCCAACCCTGGTATACAAAGTGCAGTGGTGCGTAAGGGTTTTGCAGTTTAAAATAAATCTCAAAGTGCCATGGTAAAGGGTGTCAATTGATCTCAAACACTGAGTGGAAGCATTCATATATAAAATATCCCCATAGTCTAGTAAAGACATAAATGTAGATGATACTAGCCTCCTTCTGGCTTCAAAAGAAAAACAAGCCTTATTCCTAAAATAAAATCCCAATTTCAGCTTCAAGTTTTTTGTAAGTTGTTGAATATGCATTTTAAAAGAGAGGCCATCATCAATCAAAATTCCAAGATATTTATATGAGGTTACAACCTCAATCTCCTTGCCCTGACAGGTAGTAATAGGTGAAAAGTTCAGAGGTCTATTTCTTGCTTTAGAAAACACCATTAGTTTAGTTTTGTCAGTATTGAGGATAAGCTTCAATCGACACAAGGTATGTTGGACAGTATAAAAATCAGTTTGCAAGTTCTGGAAAGCTTTTGTAAGAGACGAGGCACAACAGTAAATAACAGTATCATCAGCATAAAAATGAAGTTGCACATTTTGGACATTTTTGTCTAAATTATTTATATAAATAGTGAATAAGAGAGGACCAAGTACAGAGCCATGGGGCACACCATTAAAGACAGACAATTTAACAGACCTAAGCCCATCAAATTGAGTGCACTATCTGTCTGAGTTAAATCAGACAGATAGTTAACAAACCATTCAACTGCATGCTCTGAAAGACCTACACTCGACAATCTCTGCCTTAGTATAGCATGATCAACTGTATCAAAAGCCTTAGAGAGATCAATAAAAAGTCAGACACAATGCTGTTTTTTGTCAAGAGCTTCAGTGATATCATTAAAAACCTTCATGGCTGCTGTAATTGTGCTATGCTTCTTCCTGAAACCCGATTGGTACATTGATAAAATAGAGTTAGTATATAAAAACTCTTTTAGCTGTTCACTCACAAGGGTTTCAAGTATTTTCACCAGGGGTGACAGCTTTGAGATCGGCCTATAATTATTTAAAAGAGTTGGATCTCCCCCTTTTAAAAGTGGCAGGACAAATGCTGATTTCCAGATCTTTGGAATTTCATTATATTCCAGGGTTAGATTGAACAGATATGTAAGTGGTTCAGCTATGAAATCCGCTGCCAGATTTAAAAAGCAGGGATACAAAAGATCAGGACCTGCAGGCTTTCTCTGATCTAAGGATTTCAGGGCTTTATGTGCCACTTGCACTGAGAATGGCAAAAAGCTAAAAGTTTGACCAGCTCTCACTGGTTCATCCACACAAGGTTGTACAGAGACAGAGGACACTGAATCAAACAGCCTACCAGATGATACAAAGTGCTCATTGAAACAATTCAGCATTTCAGTTTTGTCATATACAGCAACAGAGTCCTTCAAAACACATGACGGTAATTCATTAACATTACTGTTACCAGACATAGACTTAATAGCCTTCCAAAACTTTCTAGGGTCATTCAGGTTATCAGTGGTAACAGACATAAAATATTCAGACTTGGCCTTCCTAAGAAGAAAAGAACACTTGTTTCGTAAGTGCCTAAAAACAAGCCAATCAGCCTCAGAACACGATTTCCTTGCTTTAGCCCAGGCTAGATTACGGTTGTGAACAATACAAGACAGCTCAGAAGAAAACCATGGATTATCCCTCCCTTTAACCCTGAACCTGCTGAATGGAGCATGTCTGTTTACTATTTGGAGAAAACCATCATGAAAGAATTTCCAGGCAGTTTCCACATCAGGGATAAGCTCAATCTTGCTCCAGTCAAAATAAAACAAATTATTAAAGAAAGCCTGCTCATTAAAACACTTCAGATTTCTCTTACGAATAAAACGTGGGTTGTCTTAGGAATCTTAGTATTTCTAACAGCAACAACAGCACAATGGACACTTAAATCATTACAGAAAACACCAACCGCAGAATATTTATGTGGAACATTTGTCAATATCAAATCAATCAGGGTAGATTTCATGTAGAATTCATTATGCAATTTTAGAAGTGTTGATCACAGAGTGACAGTGTTCTCTATGCCAGTGGCGGTTGGTGCCTTTTAAGATGAGGGAGGATGATCTTTTTTTTTATGAGCAAGACATTATTTCTATTACAGCATATTGGATGACTGTCATTCATATTCTATTCACCCAGCTCAGTGCAACATTGATAGGTTTAGGCTACTTACTACATGATACTCAAATTTTCCCTATACCCATCATGAGGTTGCTACAACCAAGCCTTTGAATGGACGTTTACAACGTAGATGCACAGGTCGAGAGAAATTTGAATATTCAAGGTGACAGACATTGACACATTCAATACCACCTTGCACACTCTTGCCTGCGTCTAACTGATCTAGGGTGTAACCATTAGTCCAACAGTTGCAAACGAGAGTTTCTATTGGACAAATTCATGTTTATCCCCGTTTTGTTTCGTTTGCTTCCGTTTAATAAATGTTTTTCAACAGAATCGGCAGAATGAATAAACCCTGATCACACGCAAAAGCAGTTCACTTTCATAGCAGCCAGATCGTTGTATAAAGATTTTCAATAATTCCTTCTCATATCTACGCGCTCTCCTCCTCTCACCTTTTCACCTCTCTTGTGTACTTCAGTGCACAACACATCAGCTGTCTGTGACCAGGCGAAAAACCTTTCCAAGCCAAACCTTCTACACACAGCCTACGTCGTTGTCACCATATTAGCTAACATCAAGTCAACACCATAGCTACAAGAACTAACGCATTAGTAAACCCACTACAATCATGAAGTACAGTGTTGCAAGCAGTTTAGCAGTTACACTGGCGGGCCCCGGTGGCAATAAATGAATACAACCAAAAGCTTACCTTGACTTGGAAAAGTTCCATAGCCAGCTAGGTAACATAGCATCCTTCTCTGTTTTGAGCCGAGTGTTTGAGTAGGCTAACTAGCTAGCTGCATTCACTAGCTAACTAAGTGAAAGTGAGAAAGTGAAAAAAATACAAAATATAGCTTTCTCTCGCTCACTTGCTTCTCCTTCATTTTTGAAGGAATTAATTTGTTCAATACTGTTCAACTATTGTCTTTCTCTCTCTTTGGGGTAAACTACTCACCACATTTTAAGCAGTGCAGTGCTAGCTAGCTGTAGCTTATGCTTTCAGTGCTAGATTAATTCTCTGATCCTTTGATTGGGTGGACAACATGTCAGTTTATGCTGAAAAAGCTCTGATAGGTTGGAGGATATCCTCCGGAAGTTGTCATAATTACTGTGTAAGTCTATGGAAGGGGGTGAGAACCATGAGCCTCCTAGGTTTTGCATTGAAGTCAATGTATCCAGAGGAGGACAGAAACTACCTGTCCTCCGGCTACACCATGGTGCTACCCTACAGAGTGCTGTTGAGGCTACTGTAGTGTAGCCTCAACAGGCTACTGTAGTGTAGCCTCACCACTTTCTCCACTCACCCTGAGAGTAATTGTCTTTCCTCAACATAGCTTAGAAAATCATCTTAGTGTGGCATTAGTTTATCTGTAGTGCAAAGAGAGAGAGATTAAAATGGACAGAGAGAGCTAAAGATATAAAAATGACTCTATGAACAGCTCATAGAGGATGAGAAATAGCATGTTTACTGAAATGAATAAGGATAGCAGGAGATACAACCATGAGTAATGGTTTTAGTGTAAGACCACATGTCCATATGACTGTTTTAATGTCCCAGTACACAATATGTAGTGTAATAGTCTACTCAGGTCTATGGATTGCCATCATTATCTCAGTACAGATCTTTGACCATTATCCAAACAGTTAAAACATTGGCACAACTCTACATTTAACATATTTCTGTATTTTACTAATAGACCACATTTGAGTTGTTTCCCAGTAAAGAAAAAAATGCTATCCTACTTTTATAGCTATTACACAATACAAGAAAGACTGTAATTCGATAAATTGTAGAATGAGGGAGAAACAGACTTCTTTCCTCTGCAACCCTCTCTCTCTCTCTCTCTCTCTCTCCTCCAAAGCTCCCTACACTCCTACAGTCTCCAGACCTGAGAAAGCAAGCCTCTACTTCAACTCATTCATCTTGAGCTCTGCTTTGTTGCCACAGGGAGGACACCAATTTTGCAGGTGTACTTTTCCTTCAGGCCAAATTCAGATTTGATTTGATACTCCCACTGAGAATGTTATGGCGCTCCTGAAAAGGGCCATGGGTAAATAAGGCCAGTGTGGCCAGATAATTTATAGGGGCTTCTGTCAATACAAACTGTTGAGGTGTTGATGGGGCTATGTGTGTGTGTGTGTGTGTGTGTGTGCGTGCGTGTGTGTGTGTGTGTGTGTGTGTGTGTGTGTGTGTGTGTGTGTGTGTGTGTGTGTGTGTGTGTGTGTGTGTGTGTGCGTGCCTGTATGCTCCTATAAATGCATTATGAATTACATTAATTTGTGAGATGTAAGTGTACACACCATGAACACACCCGACAGAATTAAACACACACACACACACACACACACGAGACAGATCAGTGATGTCCTACATATTATACTCTTCTCTCATCGTCCTTGTGCCTCTGTCTCCCTTTTTGTTCTCTCTAAATGAGAATTAAATCAAGTCAGATTAAAGGCAGCGCTTGGAGGAGCACATGGCTCTGATGTGTCTGTCCATGCTTAACAGGAGACAGGTTTTTCTCTTTCTGCACTAGCTGCCTGGGCGGATGTGGGGAGTCCGTCTGACTCCGAGCAGCTCTTTGACAGAATTCTAAAGCGGCAGAGTGAACAGATGTCTCCCAATGATTAATGTGCCTCTCTTCTTCTCCTCTGAAGAGCTGCATGCCTGTGCATCTCTTACCCTTCTCTCTCTCTATATCTCCTCCTTCTTATAGTCACTCTGTAAAGCTAGTTTGTTCACTTACTTCTCTCTCTTTCTCTGCCCCCCTCTTGCTCTCTGTCTTTCCCCAAGTTCATCCTTCATATAACTCTTATGCCTCTCTTTCTCTTAATCTTGTCTCACAGATATGAGGCCTATCAGAGGTGGGGTTATAGGGCCATGGAGTGATATAAACGTTTTTTTAATGGACTAAATAATGGGTTAGAGTCTTGGAGAGTGTGTGGTAGGATGATATGAGGTGAGAGAATAATATGGGCTGAGATGGCTGTGGATAGTCATGTAGGGTGGGACTGCTTTGTTGAATAGAAATACACTGGGATGATGGTATGTCAGCTCTGCATACATTTCCATAGGAAGGTGCAAATGAGGAAGTTTAATGACATAATGGTGAGCGAGCTATCACAAAACTTCCAGAGAGAACAGCACTGGACTGCTTCATTTCATAGATGTAGTTACATGCATGTAGCGTGTTGGGGATATGGGTGTAGACAGGCTGTGAAGGACAGAGGATGGTTGAGGGCTCTTGGAATAACACTGGTTAGTGTGTACTGATGATTACACACAAAATCCAAGAAACAGGAACAAAAAGAGGTAAGTCAGGCACTTCTCTGCTCAGAGAATAGCAGTGCAGGTAGGTTTGGTGAGACTCATAGTGTAACCCTGACCCCTATTGTTTCTAGAGCAGACCTCCTAGTCATTGGATCGCCTTCTTTAAGACACTTCCCTTTTTCATCTCTGTCTCTTCACAAACCACATGAGAATTGGAGCATTACTCCAACATGTTCCTTTTTTTATTGGAGCATTACTCCAACATGTTCCTTTTTTTATCGGTGCATTACTCCAACATGTTCCTTTTTTTAAGGGTTTCAGCCCAATTCAAATATTGTTATAATTTATGAGCGCAAAACAGAGCGAGAGAGAGAGAGACACACAGAGAGATGCACACATTGTAGCCTATTCTATACTTTACGTCTCTCTCTTTCTCCCCTCAGTCTCAATCTCTCTAGCCATCTCTTTTGAGGCAGGCCTCTCGCAGCAGACCTTTGTCTCCCCCTGTAGGTCAGTCTAAGTATGAGAATGTCTGCTACACCATCTCCTGGGGTAAAGACCATTAAAACCCATACTGCTTGGTAATGAACACCAGCCTATGGTAAAGGGCTCGCATGAAATATTTACACTGCGGTTAATAATTTATATGGCAATTTTGTATTTAAATTGGATTTAATATTTCATATGAATACAGCGCTAAGTGGGGATGACTATTTTCTAAACATCCGTTCAGACATCCTACATATGGTTGCAGGAGTAAATAGAGGTATGACGGGCATACTGCACATGGACACAGGGGTGGAACACACACACACATGGACATACACACACACACACACACTCACACGGACACACACACGCAGACTCACACGGACACACACACACTGTGTAGGTGAGTGAATGTTTAGTTGCACAGTCCAATCCCTTTGAATGAAATGTGCCTATGGACACTGACAGATACATAGCACCATAAAACAAAGCTCAGCGGTTCCTGAAATATTAAATATTAAAACAGAGGTTTCTGCTCAGAGCTTTCTTCTGGCCCTGTAACCAACAGCAGGAGACAATTGCTAAATCCTTTGATGAGATTCCAAAGACAGTTTTCTTGGAAAATGTACAAATGAGGGCGATTCTAGATATACAGTATAGACTGTAAAGATTAGTACAGATTTATCTGAAGAAAAATGTTAGGAATTCAGATTGTCCTGTATTTGTGTGTGTGGCGATGGGGAGATGTGATGGTGTAATGTGAGGATCTCTCATCATTAATATGTGGGTTGTAGAGAACCGAGGAGCCCTGAACTAACTCACCTCATTCCCCTAGTCAAGGGCTTGATGATTAGTTAACTATTTGTTTCAGGAGTGCTAGCTGTGGAACAGGTCAAATATATATGGAACAGCTGGGGGTAGATGCTTGAGAACCCCTGCAGTACAGTGCAGGGGCAGGGGACGCCTGCCCTGTAGATATACAGTAGGTAGGTGTGTGGGCCGGGCGGGCCTCTCCTACGTTGTGACCCTCTGTCATTACAAGGCTGGAGGGAGATCTCTCCATCTACTTATCACACTGGATCATCAGCCAGTCCTTTGTGTTTTCCTATAACCATCTTCTTCACAGTGATAGCAGTAGGCAGATATTATGCAGTGTGCCCAGAGAGAAAATGATGAAGAGAATCCGCCAGGCTTGAGTGTTCTCTGCCAAAGTGGATGGGCAGAGAGAGCTAATCAATCATGGCTCGTTCAGTTAGAACGAGGATAAAGGAGGTGACGTCTGGAGGGACCGTTAGCCTTCTCACTCTGACGAGGCTCATTCCTCTACAGCTCTATGTACATTACAATGTGCCTTCATTTACATTTAACTCGATTCCATGATATTCTGTTTAAACACATCCTGGAGAGTTTGGTTATGGTATTTTGCTGATTTGTTCTCTCTCATACTATGATAGGAGAGCAGATACAGAACTCCCATATAGACACTGTAATCATGATTGCATAACAGTCATTAGATAAGTTATCATTGCAACGATGATATGATGGCTGCTATCAATTTATGAGGGTTTTGGTTTGTTAGAAAACACAAAGGTGTGTTTGCATTCCTTTGTGGGAGCGGTAGAAAGAAAATCCAATCTGCATCCCTCTTTCTGGGATAACCCATGCAAAGTCTCTCCCTCTCCCTCTCGCTCTTTGCTCATAGGCGATTCTCACACTATTATTGTCTGGCCAACCTGGGGAAGTAACCCAAAGCCATCTCATTAATCCAATGTGCTCTGACCAGGGACAATCATGCAGGATTGAGGCATTGCAATCTCTCAAACAGCAAAGTTCTGGGGAACCTAATAGATTCTCTGTGTATTTTAATTCCATAAGTCAAAAACAGGAAGTGGGGGTACAGAAAAAAAGACACTAGTCCCTTACAACGCCTCACGCCCTCCACTTCCCCTGCTCTAAAGAATCAACAGATTATCAGAATGAATATGGGTGGGGGGCATAGGGTGGCATGGGAGGGCAGTAGAAACGGTTGTCCAGTTAGTAGTGTGAGTCAGAGATAGAGAGAGCGATCCCAATGTCACCCAGTGACAGGAGAGAACAGCGTCTTCATTAGGGCGGTGAGTTGTCCTCGCATTTACATCAGAACCAGGGCAGACAAGAAGAGAGGAGAGCAGTTTCAGTCGCGTGCTAACCAGCATTCCCCTCCTAATCACTCACTCAGTTATCATAGTCAGACAGGTCCGGCGATCGTACTAATGGCACTTGGGATGTCTATGTCTCTGCATTAAACATTCATTTAACTGACCAGGGGGAGAGTGATGAGCATCACACACTCGTTCGCATGTTTGCTTTCCCCTAATTACTGGTCTGTTCTCTTCTTACCCATCCCTCTCTGTATTTATCAAGGTTGTAATGCAGCAGAGATGGCATGGCTTACGAGCGGGCTGAGAGAGAAGGACATGCCATGCGTCTCTGATTGCCTCCGGTGTTGCTAAGGTCATGTGTTATTACATTGTTACCATAATATCATCTCTAATGTGACTCCCGGCCCCAGCTTCTATAGTGAGACTTATCTTTCAGGGCCACTTGATATTTCTACTCACGTCTATAGCCAAAGAGCAATATTATGACCTGATTCAAGTGCTGAAGCTTGAGTACCGTCCTGTAAATCTGTCATCTGAACTTCACAGGGCGTTTTGCATGCAACCATGTCACTTAAGAATTAATATGTCCCTTTAATAGGGAGAAAAATAACATAGATTACACGCTATATAACTCTATTATACTAAATAAAACACTCCTAAGACTCTTTAGTTCTCTCCTCCTCAGAGTCCTCATATCGAGCACTGAGTAATCTCATTTACATGCAGAGACAGTCTCCCCATCCCCAAAACCTTGCAATTCAAAGGCCCTAGCTGCACTTAGCAATTTTAATTAAAAGTTATTTAATCCAATCGGGACGTAATCACCTCAAATTAATCTCTGCTTTTCTTTGTCTGAAATTGTCTTTGTCTCTGTTGGGTTGAGCAGTGAGAATACTTTGCCTCAGGAGAAGTATGTGTCAGTGAATAGTGGTGGGAGGGGAGGTGGTCCTGCCTTGCACTCAGAAGACCTGTGTGTTAAGCATGGAAATGTCACTGAAACTAGAACATGGAACGTGAAGGTTAGCATTTGCTATGGAATGACACATGTCATCCTGAAGCACAACACCTGGTATCCTTGACAAAAGCTGATGAATACGATGTGTGTGTGTGTGTGTGTGTGTGTGTGCGTGTGCGTGCGTGCGTGCGTGTGTGCATGTATGAGGGTGTATGAGTGTGTGTGACTGAGAGAGAGAGTGTGTGAGAGAGAAAGGACAGTGAGGAGAGGAGGAAGGTGAGAACAGAGTTTAAATGGATCTGTCCTGACCTCTAAGGGAGAAAGGACAGTGAGGAGAGGAGGAAGGTGAGAACAGAGTTTAAATGGATCTGTCCTGACCTCTAAGGGAGTCTATTAGATTACCACTGATCTCTCATGGTGACAGCCCACAGATTCACAACTTTGGAGGACACACAGAGAAGTATTCATAGCTCAACACTGCCCTCCAATGGAGTGAACTAAGATCAAATACTTGGAAACATAGTAGGCCTTTTTTCCCCACTGACAATTAGGCTGGACTGCAATTTAGTCATCACTTTTCATTTATGATGCCAAGGGAGGCCTATGTATTTATTGTTACAATAGGCCTACCAGATATTTAATTTAAAAAGTTCAACTCTATCCGTTAGTGCCTTGTTTCCAGGACAAATTTAATTCAGAATAGTCATCAAGTCTGTTTGTTGCTCCAACATACCTGTATCGGTGAGTTGGCCAGTGTCTGTTCCGCCTTTGGTTCTTAAAGATTCAGACATGTTCTTAGATGTCACTGTTTAAATGAATGCTGTTTGCTGTTCATATTGTAGCGACCTTAATCCAACACCTAGCAACCTCATCAAGAGATTCAGACCTCTTGCCGTAATGGTTAAGATATTGGCTTGACAGTTGTTGGACTAGGGTTCATGTCCCAGTTTGGGCTACCTCTAAATTTGCAAGTGAGGCCATCAGAGAGGTGTGTACATGTGATGTGAGAGACTTGGTATAGAGAAGTGTGGGGACCTTAACCCAACACCTAGCAACCTCGTCAAGGGGTTTGGACCTCATGGTGTAACGGTTAAGGTGTTGCATTGACAGTCGCTGGACCTGGGTTTAAGTCCTGATTCACTACATTGGTGTCAGAGGTGGGATGGCGCCAGTGAAGTCATCATAGAGGTGTGTATACTTGAGAGACTTGATATAGAGAGAAATAGTAATGCTGTCTTTTTGTAGGCACTAACTCTGCCATTGTTCGTTGCATAGCCGCGGGAAGAAGTTTGTGGGTGGGGGTGCTGCAATTTGCCTGCGATGAAAATGTCTATATCTGTCCGCTAATACAGGACTAGTAAAGGCCCAGTGCAGTACTTTTGTGAATTGTTTTTAACTAAACGTATTTGAGTGTTTACCAGCATTTGTAACTTGAGTCTGATAATTATCTGTATAAAACAGTTAATCTGATAATATTTCTGGAATAGAAAAATACTTGTTTGATATGTTTTTCAGTTTCTTGAAATACTTAATTCTATGTGAGAACATAATGGTCTATTTGTTCCTTTCCCACACTCTCATCCATTGCAACTTACAGTAATGAGTGCATCAATGTTCATAGGTTTTCATACTGGTCCCCCATGGGAATTGAACCCACAACTCTAGCATTGCAAGGGCCATGTTGTACCAAGTGAGCCACTTCATCACATCATCATAAATGACTTGCCGTCCCAATATACTCAATTACTGTATTGTGCATTTTTTTTCTTCATGGTGATGTAAAGATACTTTTCTTAATTATACAACTAACTTTTCTTAATTATACAACTACCTTTTTTGCCAAAGCAGAGATTCTGTAAAAAGGTTTTGGCCCATTCTACAGGCGTCTATATTGGTTCGCTAATACAAGCAAAGGCCCAGTGCACAACTTTGGTAAAAAAAATAATAATTAAAAAAATTCCCCAAAAAATTATTGTATTAGTTTTATTCTTCTGATTTTTCAGGGGGTGCTACAGCACCCTCAGCAACCCATACTTCCCGCGGCTATGGTTTGTTGGACAAAGCCTATGGGGAAAATGAATGGCGTTTTCGAAGGGTTTTTGGATAAAGGCTAAAAATAAGGTCTGTCGTAAACACAGGCTTAGAAGATTTTATGTTTTGAAGAATTTATGTAATGATAAACAACATAAAGCACATAAAGGATTCATAATTCATAAAGGTCATGTTAACTGACTGCTATTATCTCATGGAACAAAACTTAAGCCTGTGTTAACCTCAGACCTTATTTTTTCAGTTTATTCTAAAACTCTATTAATTCCCAATTTCATTTTTCACATAGGGATGGCTGAACGAAAAACAGAGGTAACTTATTTCCCGGGTTTTAGGACTACAAGCTGGCAAGCTCTATAGAGAAGCGTGGGGACACGCTCTCCTGAAGAGAGGGGATAATGTGGCGAGCAATCTTAACCCAACACCAAGCAATCTCATCAAGGGGTTCAGACCTCTTGGGCTAATGGTTAAGTAGTTTCATTGACAGTCGCTGGACCCAGGTTTGACAGTCCAGGTCTGGGCTACCCCCCAAATCCGCTATAATGTTTTGAGTGTTATTAAGTACATTTTAGGAGTTTAACCAGGTGGAAGAATTGGCAGCGACCAAACAAACTGCCGCCCAAAATTTACTGCAGCCATACCGGAAGTAAAATATTTAAAAAATAGCCAAGAGACTGTAAAATAGCCATGCATTCAAAAGACTAGCCTACCAAATAAACAAGAACAATGTGGGTTTTAACCAATGATGTGTATAAACCATGGATAACTGACAGGGGGCGCTGTATTGAAGCCACCGGGCAGCGCTCTTGGCACCCCTCCTCAGTCATCCACAGTTTATGCTCCTCAACTGAATCTCCTCAACTGAATCTCACTCAATTAATTAATGCGACTACAAGACCGAATCCCAGAGCACCTAACAAATCAGCGCTATTGGACATTATTCTAACGAAGACCCCTCACAAATACACATCGACTGGGATATTCTGTAATGATGTCAGTGATCACTGTGCAATAGCTTGTGTTAGATATACAAAAATGACCAAAGCCAAACCCCATTATATTTAAAATACATTTTAGACAGTTTGATGAGCAAGCATTCTTACATGATCTGTACCATAATATTGACAAAGTAAGTCTGATTCCCGATGTTGACACTGCCTGGGACTATTTTTATATATATATTTATACTATTTGTTTCTATTTGTGATAAGCATGCCCCTGTCAAGAAATGTAGAATCAGTGGAAGGGCCAATCCCTGTTTTTCAGATAACTTGGCAGAATTAATTAGAAAGAGACATTTCTCTTGGGCTCAAGCTAGACATACAAATGCTCCTGTTGACTGGGCCTCCTTCAGAGAGCAAAGAAACAAATGCACAGGATTGATCAGGAAGTCCAAATCAGATTACTATTTAAATGCAGTCACAGAGAACCTAAACAACCCTTCCAAGTTCTGGAAGCTAATCAAATCAGTGTCAGGTTCTAATGTATCCTCTGGCGTTCCTGACCATTTAATGATGGATTCTAATGACGTGAAGGATACAGCCAATATTGTAGGGGTTTTTAAAACTTCTTAGGGATAGGGGGCAGTATTCGGAAGTTTGGATGACTGAGGTGCCCAAAGTAAACTGCCTGTTACTCAGGCCCAGAAGCTAGGAAATGCATATAATTGGTAGTATTGGATAGAAAACACTCTAAAGTTTCCAAAATTGTTAGAATAATGTCTGTGAGTATAACAGAACTGATATGGCAGGCGAAAACCCGAGTAGAATCCATCCAGAATGTTTCATTTTTATAGCTCACCACTCATTGAAATGGCTATCTATGGGAAACTCAATGGAAAACCTCCCAGATTGCAGTTCTTAGGGCTTCCAGTTGATGTCAACAGTCTTTAGAAAGAGTTTCAGGTTTGTTTTTTGAAAAATGAGCTAGAATTTGTAGTTTTTCTAGGTGGCTCCCATTTTGGCTGTAGTATTGTGTCGTGCGTGGATGAGGGCGCACTTCGTTATTTATCTCCGGTAATGAACATACTATTCTCCTTCTTAAATTGTATAGTTTCTTTAAATATTAGGGTACCCGAGGATTGATTAGAAACATTGTTTGATTTGTTTGGACGAAGTTTATTGGTAACTTTTGGGATTCATTTGTATGCATTTTGAACGAAGGAAACCGGTGGATTACTGAATCAAGCGCGCCAACTAAACAGATTTTTGGGGGATGTAAAGAAGTACTTTATCGAACAAAACAACTATTTGTTATGTAGCTGGGACCCTTGGGATTGCAAAAAGAGGAAGATCTTCAATGGTAAGTGATTTATTTTATTGCTAATTCTGACTTTCGTGACGCCTATGCTTGTTTGGAAAATGTTTGTAATGCTTTTGTACGCGTGGCGCTGTCCTCAGATAATCACATGGTATGCTTTCGCCGTAAAGCCTTTTCGAAATCTGACAAGGCGGCTGGATTAACAAGAAGTTAAGCTTTTAAACGATGTAAGACACTTGTATTTTCATGAATGTTTAATATTACAAATGTTGTATTTTGAATTTCGCGCTCTGCAATTTCACCGGATGTTGTTGAGGTGGGGTGCTAGCGGCACGTCTAGCCCAAAGTTAACAAGCACTTCATATCTGCTGGTTCAGTCTTTGATAATGGTAGGGCCCAGGCTTCTAATGTAAGCTCTGTTACAGTCAACTATGATATAGGCCCTCGTGAACCATTTTAGCTTTGATCCTGTTTCTTATGCTGAGGTCTATAAAGCACTAAAGGCAATAGACAATAAAAAGTCTGCAGGTCCAGACAACCTGGACCCCTACCTCTTAAAGATAGCAGATGTATTATTACTTTACATGTGGCTCACATTTTCAACTTGAGTTGGATGACAAGTTGTCCTTTAAAGTTCATGTGGATAATCTTGTGACAAAGATTGTAATTAAATTGTAATTGGGTTTTTATTTTCATAATAAGGCTTGCTTCCTGCATATGGCTAGAAAGAAGCTTTTTGAGGCCACTTTTCTCTCTGTAATTGATTATGGTGACTTGTTGTATATGCATGCAACCTCGTCAGTTTTACAGAGACTGGACTCTGTTAATCATGCATCCTTGCGCTTTATTACAAATACCAAGTCACTCACCTACCATTGCACATTGTACCAAATGGTAGGTTGGGCCTCACTTTATATGCGCAGAGATACATTTTTACGTGTTCATCTACAAAGCCCTTTTGAGCAAACTCTCTTTTTACCTTTGTAGTCTGGTCTCCTTCACCACCAGCAGTTACCATACCCGGTCTGCTAGGTGGTTGCTACTTAAAGTCCCCAGGACATTCACAGTATTAGGCAAGACTGCCTTCTCTTCTTGTGCACCAGACGCATGGAATAATCTACAATCCATGCTTCATCTAGATATGTTAGTGCCACTGAATGAATTTAAAATATTGATGGGAGACTCTTACGGAGGAGTGTAAATGTTTTTTTTAGGTTGGATAATGTTGTGGAATTGTATTTTTGTATGTTTTAATTCTGTCATGCATTGATTGTTGCTGCCTTCTTGGCCGGGTCTCCCTTGAAAAAGAGACCCTGGGTCTCAATGGGCTTTTCCTGGTTGAATAAAGGTTAAATAAAATAAAAAATATGGAATTGTTTTACTTGGGAAGCTATAGAAATGCATGTATTAATGTCTACAGTCGTGCTTGTCATGTTTATTCTATTACAGACACCTTAATGCATACTTTTACATTATAATATATGAGCTTCAAATAAATAAAATACAAATTATATTTACAGTACCAGTCAAAGGTTTGGACAAACCTACTCATTCAAGGGTTTTTCTTAATTTGTACTATTTTCTATTATGTACAATAATAGTGAAGACATCAAAACTATGAAATAACACATATGGAATCATGTAGTAACCAAAAAAGTGTTAAACAAATCAAATATATTTGAGATTCTTAAAAGTAGCCACCCTTCGCCTTGATGACAGCTTTGCACACTCTTGGCATTCTCTCAACCAGCTTCATGAGGTAGTCACCTGAAATGCATTTCAATTAACAGGTGTGCCTTGTTAAAAGTTAACTTGTGGAATTTATTTCCTTCTTAATGCATTTGAAACAATCAGTTAGGGGTGGTATACAGAAGATAGCCCTATTTGGTAAAAGACCAAGTCCATATTATGGCAAGAACAGCTCAAATAAGCTAAGAGAAACAACAGTCCATCATTACTTTAAGACATGAAGATCAGTCAATCCGGATAATTTAAAGAAAACAAATGCAGTCGCAAAAACCATCATACGCTATGATGAAACTGGCTGTCACAAGGACCGCCACAGGAAAGGAAGACCCAGAGTTACCTCTGCTGCAGAGGATAAGTTCATTAGAGTAACAGACACAACATCAACTGTTCAGAGGAGACTGCGTGAATCAGGCCTTCATGGTGGAATTGCTGCAAAGAAACCACGACTAAAGGACACTAATAATAAGAAGAGACTTGCTTGGGCCAAGAAACACGAGCAATGGACATTGGACCGGGGGAAATCTGTCCTTTGGTCTGATGAGTCCAAATCTGAGATTTTTGGATCCAACCGCCGTGTCTTTGTGAGTCGCAAAGTAGGTGAACGGATGACCTCCGCATGTGTGGTTCCCACCGTGAAGCATGGAGGAGGAGGTGTGATGGTGTGGGGGTGCTTTGCTGGTGACACTGTCAGTGATTTATTTAGAATTCAAGGCACACTTAACCAGCATGGCTACCACAACATTCTGCAGCGATACACCATCCCATCTGGTTTGCGCATAGTTGGACTATCATTTGTTTTCAGCAGGACAATGACCCAACACACCTCCAGGCTGTGTAAGGGCTATTTGATCAAGAAGGAGAGTGATGGAGTGCTGTATCAGAGGACCTAGCCTCCACAATCACCCGACCTCAACCCAATTGAGATGGTTTGAGATGAATTGGACCGCAGAATGAAGAAAAAGCAGCCAACAAGTGCTCAGGGTATGTGGGAACTCCTTCAAGACTGTTGGAAAAGCATTCCAGGTGAAGCTAGTTGAGAGAATGCCAAGAGTGTGCAAAGCTGTCATCAAGGCAAAGGGTGACTACTTTGAATAATCACTTTTTGGGTTACTACATGATTCCATATGTGTTATTTCATAGTTTTTATGTCTTCACTGTTATTCTACAATGTAGAAAATAGTACAAATAAAGAAAAACTCTTGAATGAGTAGGTGTCCAAAATTTTGACTGGTACTGTGTGTATATATATATATATATATATATATATATATATATATATATATATATCTCAATTTTCCTTAATAATGTTACTGCCCCAACTACACCAAAAAATACTTAAATACATTTAATTTTGTCCTTGACATATTTAATTGAAATACTGTACAATTCCATTCATTCCTGTGGAGGAGGGTTTCCTGCTATGGAGGGAGTGCCAATATGGCCAACCGGTTGGCTTCAAAGCTTCTCAATGGCCAATACATAGAATCATCAATTCAGGGTTTTTAATACATTATTGGTTGAAACTTCAATGTCTGCGTTTGAATGTGTTGCTCATCTATCCTTCAGGAGGAAAACACTCAGAGATTGACACAGACAGGAAATATGACATACCCTTCTCACGCTAAATAATAATAATAACTTTTCTGATACGTGAATGAATTATGAATGGACGGATTTTAAAAGGGAAATAGATATACGAGCAATCAGAAGCAGAAGGATAACGGTGATTGGTCCGTTATCGTGTCTCTGAATAGCCAACCAATGGGCTTAGAGGTCTCGCCCGTTTGTTGTCGCGGGAACTTTATGGAGCTATGACCACAAAACGCTTGTTAGCTGCCACTGTAGCTAACGTTTGCAAACCAACAGCCATACATGTGTAGCTAGTTATACATGCATCACACTGATTTAATATTTTGGTGGAGTTCAAATATGTTTGCAAATACGATATATAGGTAGAAGACACCCTGGCCAGCTATAGCTCGGTGGCTAACTAAAGCCAGCTAGCTAGCTAGGTGGCTAACGCTAAAGTCAGTTAGCCAATCAGCTTAGCTAGCTAGTTACCATGCTAGCTAGCTACAACCAAATCTTTTTAATAACTGCGCTGTCAAGGCTAGCTACCTAGCGAAATACACTAGCTAAATAAGTAAGCTCGACAACATTGTGAAAAGCTACGTCCACATTGGTTGCTTAGGTAACTGGCTAGTTAGGAAGTTAAAGGGGCGCTTGAGTCTTGTTGGATCGCAAACGTTTCACTATTGTTATTCTGCCATTGTTTCGGCAAGATACAGGTAGCTACCCTAGCTACTTACATGTAGCTAGCTACTTACCTATCTTTGACTGGATTCATGGCTTTTCGACTGACGAAAGATGAGCTTGAACAATTTGATGAGTTCAATGTTACTGCAGACACGATAGTAGCACTAAGTCTGCAATTCTGGGTGTTCATAGCTATAGCTAAAGTTACTCACTAATTACTCTGCCCTTCTTTATATCCACACCAAAGATACTGATAACCAGCCTTTTCATCTGTGTCCATACTACTATGTATTCACTCAACCAACTAGCTAGATGGATACTTTAACCTAATCACCATTGAATTGTATTTAGTCTGTCTCAAATGACTCGGTGGATTTGGGTGGCAGTGCTAAGCGCTCCAGTGTTCTGGACAGCCTGGGCAGAGCCTCTCAAAAACCACCACCAAAGAAGACATCAGCTGTCCCTGTGCCGTGGTGGCAGGAGGAGGAGGACAGCGAAGAGACACCTGGCAGAGGTAATCAAAGCCAGGGATGTGTAGGTTGATGTGCTTCAGTTCAGTTAGGATTCTCTCTCTGTGTGTGTGTGCGCGCTTGTCATTTTGGTTCATTCTCCGTGTATGTGTCTTTGTTCTTGTGTGTTTCATGACATGCTGTCAGGTTATAATATCTTTAGAGGGACACTGTGACTCTGTGCTGATTTCTCATCTGTTCTGTTATTCCTGGAACATCTGTTGCATTTAATTTCACCATCATAACATGTCCATCATAACCTGTTCCCTGCTGCTACTCCCCTGATAATTATGGTTTGACTCCTTTCATGAGTTCATCTTTGATTGGTTTACATCAGTTGGCTGTTCATGACGCATTTATATATCAGTCTTGTTCTCTAGCTCACCTTCTTCTCTCCTTTCTCTTCCATCTCCTCTTTCCTTCCACCTGTCCCCAGCAGAGGCTGCCAAATGCAGTTTCACTAAACCCAAAAAGCCCCAGCAGCAGGCTGTGGTGAAAACTCAGGAGGGGGAGAGTGAGAGCAGCCCAATGAAAAGCCCCCCTCAGGGTATAGGCATCACTACTGTAACCCCTAGTTCTTTAGGGCCACCAAATGGCACATTGTCTCCCCATCATTGGTGTAAGTACAGTGACATGCTGCCAACCATCACTTTCTCTCATTAGCTTTCGTCCTGCTCTCTGCCCTCTCCTTTGATATATTTGTGTTGGTTTTTTTTGCCTTAGATCTTCTCTTCCTCCAAGCTAACCCTTAAATATTTCTAGCTCATATTTAGTAGTTCTCTCCTTTTGCCCACCTAACCATGCATGTACTCTTTCAGGGTGTCCCTTTCCCTGAGATCCTTTTATTTGTGTGTACAGAACATGATTCCTTTCTCATCTTTATCTACCCTCTTATCTTCCTACTTCATGCTGCTCATTGGTTAGCTGTCACAGTGGAAGCCCCCACTAGGCCCACCCCCAAACCTTGCAGCAAAGCTCTGGATAGGCTCAGTCAGCTGGACAAGATCCATGGAACCAATCAGGATGCTTCTTCTCACATTGCTGCAGGGCCGGGAAATAACAGCCCAGAACACGACTCCTCCCACTCTGCCAGGCAGTTACCCCTCCCACGAATGAGAGCAACCATAATGCATCAGGAGAGAGGAGTCCTGAGGGGAGTGCCTCTGTCCGTGACACACCAGTGGACAGTCACAGCAGTGATAGTGACTCACAGGGTCTTGAAGATGGTAAAGTCGTAGTAGCTAGACTAGAGACAAATCCCCAAAACCCTGGTAGACTAGTAGTTAGACTACTATGGTATAATGATATTAGCTACAGACAGATCCAAACCTGATAGACTAGAAAGACTGTACAGTTGTGGCCAAATGTTTTGAGAATGACACATTCATTTTCACAAAGTCTGCTGCCTCAGTTTGTATGATGGCAATTTGCATATACTCCAGAATGTTATGAAGAGTGATCAGATGAATTGCAATTAATTGCAAAGTCCCTTTTTGCCATGCAAATGAACTGAATCCCTCCCAAAAATTCCACTGCATTTCAGCCCTGCCACAAAAGGACCAGCTGACATCATGTCAGTGATTCTCTCATTAACACAGGTGTGAGTGTTGACGAGGACAAGGCTGGAGATCACTCTGTCATGCTGATTGAGTTCGAATAACAGACTGGAAGCTTCAAAAGGAGGGTGGTACTTGGAATCATTGTTCTTCCTCTGTCAATCAAGGTTACCTGCAAGGAAACACGTGCCGTCATTGCGTTGCACAAAAAGGGCTTCACAGGCAAGGATATTGCTGCCAGTAAGATTGCACCTAAAACAACCATTTATTGGATCATCAAGAACTTCAAGGAGAGCTGTTCAATTGTTGTGAAGAAGGCTTCAGGGCGCCCAAGAAACTCCAGCAAGCGCCAGGACGGTCTCCTAAAGTTGATTCAGCTGCGGGATCGGGGCACCACCAGTACAGAGCTTGCTCAGGAATGGCAGCAGGCAGGTGTGAGTGCATCTGCACGCACAGTGAGGCGAAGACTTTTGGAGGATGGCCTCGTGTCAAGAAGGGCAGCAAAGAAGCCACTTCTCTCCAGAAAAAACATCAGGGACAGACTGATATTCTGCAAAAGGTACAAGGATTGGACTGCTGAGGACTGGGGTAAAGTCATTTTCTCTGAATCCCCTTCCCGATTGTTTGGGGCATCCGGAAAAAAGCTTGTCCGGAGAAGACAAGGTGAGCGCTACCATCAGTCCTGTGTCATGCCAACAGTAAAGCATCCTGAGACCATTCATGTGTGGGGTTGCTTCTCAGCCAAGGGAGTGGGCTCACTCTCAATTTTGCCTAAGAACACAGCCATGAATAAAGAATGGTACCAACACATCCTCCAAGAGCAACTTCTCCCAACCATCCAGGAACAGTTTAACGAACAATGCCTTTTCCAGCATGATGGAGCACCTTGCCATTGGGCAAAAGTGATAAGTGGCTCGGAACAAAACATTGATATTTTGGGTCCATGGCCAGGAAACTCCCCAGACCTTAATCCCATTGAGAACTTGTGGTCAATCCTCAAGAGGCGGGTGTTCAAACAAAAACACAAATTCTGACAAACTCCAAGCATTGATTATGCAAGAATGGGCTGCCATCAGTCAGGATGTGGCCCAGAAGTTAATTGACAGCATGCCAGGGTGGATTGCAGAGGTCTTGAAAAAGAAGGGTCAACACTGCAAATATTGACTCTTTGCATCAACTTCACGTAATTGTCAAAAGCCTTTGACACTTATGAAATGCTTGTAATTATACTTCAGTATTCCATAGTAACATCTGACAAAAATATCTAAAGACACTGAAGCAGCAAACGTTGTGACACAAATATACATTTTAATTCTCAAAACTTTTGGCCACGACTGGGGTCTCGTGTTGCCACACTTCCCAGACCTGTATCCACATTACAAAGGTGGAAATCAAGGTTTTTATGACTGAAACCATGATGAACCATGATTTTAGTGAAACCTGGATTTAAAACATACTGTTTACTGTCTTTGTCTCCTTGTCACTTCATTTCATATTTATTTTGTTTTCCTCTGCTAATGGAGCGGTGTAAATAAGCAGTGACCATAAAAGCATAGCATTGGAATAAATAAAGAACTTTCTGGATCTCAAGGGCAGTTGTTATGGTTACTGGTGCTACATCCGGTCATGTTCTTTCACCGCCAGACAGTTCAGTGTGTCAATGCGAGCTGTGATTCTAGCAAACTATCTTGCCATTAGTTTTAGCACTTTATTTGGGAAAAACATTTTCACTAGTAAAATTACTCCCAACTGCTTTTACTAGTCTAACTCTGGAGAGGCTAAAAGATTAGCTCTTTTTTTACTGTAACCAGTGCTTATTTTCCATTCTGTAAATATCACAATGATCATTCAGTGCTGAAATGGAAAAGTTAGGCCTGCTTTGCCATGGTGAGACTAACTTAGGTAAAAAATGGTCTACCTTTTTATCTTGACAGCTATTCGTATTGCAAGACCATTTGAATATTTATGAGGATATGGAGCTTTTCTACAGTACCCTCCCTCCAGTAGACTGGCAGCAAGTGGTAGTGGAGCTGAGATCAAGTTAGTTCTACTGCTCTCTCTCTTCTGTGTGTACTGTTCCCCTTTTAAATGGACCGTATGGCCTTTGAGGGTCTCTGCAGGCCTGTATACCCCAGGAAGTCAATCTCTTGTGAATGATAAAACACAGAGCTAATGAGCTTCATTACCATAGCGGGGTTTCAAACACGGTCTGGAATATTGACAGCTTGGTGTCCGCATGGATGGACTCCTTTTTAGCTCTTTAAAAAAAATCTCATTACATCAAGTCCTGTGCTGAGCTGTCTGACCACAGTAAGGCCTATACAACAACCACAGGTCCTCTTTCGATTCAGGAAGTAGCCTGAAGCAAGAGCAATTTCTGTTTCCTGTAATTACCTGAATTGAACGGTCCAATATTTTTTTTCTCCAGGATTGCTGGGATCTGAGAAGACGTTCCGTAAGTCTCTGAGAAGATCCCAGCTCATCCAGGAGGAGGAAGAGGAGCTGCAGCATCAGGGAGTAGAGAGGTTCAGAGGAGGAGGAGGGGGCAGAGCCTGTCATCTTCAGCAGAGACAGTCTGGAGTCTGAGGGTGTCTGCTCTGGTGAGATGGATAGATACTCTATATGATGTCACCAGATCTAGCTCAATCCATTGCCAACCTGACATCAGGGTAGTGACATGAAAGCAGCTGTATGTGCCAGATTTAAACTATTTTACTTTAAACTCTTTGAAAATAGCAATGGTTGAAACATGTCTGTCTGTGATTGTGTCTACCCAGACTCTGTGATGGCGTCCGGACCAGGTCAGAACGCTGCAGTGGGTCTTGGTCTGGGCATGGACAGCATGGAGGAGGAAGAGAAGAAGGCCCACTTCTTTGCCCACCTGGAGGGAGGTGCGTCCTCCACCATAGACTACTCCAGACTCAACAAAGATCTGGATTCCACCAGCGACTCCACCACAGCTACCACCCTCAGGTATTTATGACACTCCGCGGAGCTAAGGGGGGTGTTGTCTCTACACAATGGTCTCAGGTCGGTTTTGCGTTTCCACTTTCGAGTGGTTAAGGTTAGGACTTTGTGAAGACAAGCTGATCCTAGATCTGTAACTAGGGGCATCTTCATTCCGGAGCATGACACTCTGAGTCGCCCCAGGCCTAGTTGTAGCTGCCTTTTGAAGCCACTGCTGGGGTTGTCCCAAGGAGACCCTCAGTGTTGCAGACAGTGGCTGGGTAAGGTCATTACCATCACTCCCAGCGTGTGATCTGTGAATGACACTTGTTCTGCTGTTTCTCCAGGAAGGCAGAGGCGGCTGTGGCGGGGGTCGATCAGAGAGAAGAGGAGGAAGCTATGGAGTCTGACAGACTCTCCCCAGGTAGGACAGATGATGCAATTATAGAATTAGAATTATAATAATCATTTAATAGGATGTCTATGCTCACACTACTCCAGACCCTGCTTGGTTCAATAGGTTTTGTTTTCTTTGAAATACTTTGAAGTTGGGAGTGGTTTGCGCATTTGCTGATGATTCCGTTGGTTCAGTTGCAACAGGCAAGCTCAATCAATTGCCGTTAAGGTATTTGAAAGGAAACAAATCCTATTTGAATCCATGTCTGTTGTCATTTACAGTGGCACTCTGTTAGACAAGTACTTGCACATACCTCATATGTATGATTGTAGCTCATCAGTGAATCTGTCATTCTGTCTGTGCCTGCTGCAGCCTCCTCCCACTACAGCAAGGATGAGCACTTCAAAGTTGAGTTCATTGAGGAGGTGAAAAATTGGGTGAGACCTAGGTTTTATGCGTGTCTGGTTTGAAAATGTAGTCATTTAGTTCTAATAACGCTTTGTAAGGGAGTGATTTGAACCAGAGGTTTAAGCCCAAAGTTGATTGTAATTGCATCATGTAGAATTGCCCCATGATGAGTTGTAAGCAGGAGTTGTTCGTGCTGCTCACGTACTAATCACTCTGGGTTAAAAAAGCCACCGTTTATAAAAGCAATAAGGCATGCAGCAGTTGTCCCAGCTCTCTCAAGAGGTAGAGTGAGAAGAAGGGATCTTTAATGGGGAGTGTGCCAAGTCTCTTGTCTGTGACTGGCTGAATATGTGGTGGGCGACTGACTGCATGGCTCTTTTGTTTTTCTCATCTCGTTTTGTTCTCTCTCTTTCTTTCAGAAGCCTAAAAGGCCTGCCATGCTCACCAAAGGTATTATAAACCAACATCCATTTTTCTTTTCTGAGTCAGAGTGGGTTTTTAAGTCAGCACGAGTATGTTTTCAAGTTTTATTAGCCCTATGTACTGCAAACACATGATTTACACCGTCCAACAAAATGTTTACTTGCAGTTACCTTCTCGACAATGCAACAACAATAATAAAATGGAAGAATACGAACCTAAAGTAAATGGATTAGTAGAATAGAATTAACATTTTAGAATAAGTATAATACAGGAAGGCACAATATTATACAATATTTACATGTGTTTTGGGGGATTGGGAGGTATTTAGTGTTTGAGTTAGTGCTGCACGATATACGAAACTTCGGTACACTTTCGACACTAGAACATAGAAAAGCGTTTCAGTACTAGAATTCTTGTTACTATCGGGACTTCTGTCAAATGTGTGTCACGTCATCTACTGATAGATAAAGACTTGATCCTCTTTCAATCAGCACAGCCGATGTTCCCTTGTAGTGCGAGAGCACTTTGCCTGCTCCTCTTACTCATTGCTAGCCTGTCCTGAGGAATCGCTGCACAGAAGTTAACACTTAATATTGACATGCTTTGTTGCATTATTTAACTGTTAATTACTGTTAGCAAAACAATGTCTATTACAGGCTAGAACACTTTACAATGCAAGAAGATACCGTTTGTAGGCTAACTTGCCTTGCTAGCTTACAGCTGAAGCTAACATCAATTCACTACCCTAGTACCTTGTTTGTGATATGAAGATATTGCTGGCTTCAAAGCTGATTCTCCCCAAAAACGTTATTCATTCACGTCGTCTCTCCCACCTCACGTCTCTCTCAGTCAAGATCATTTTTGCTCGAGCCTTATGGAAAGCCCCTTGGGTCTTTGCGTGTCTAAAAGATACACGTCAAATTCTTTGACACGCAAAGACCCAAATGCCATTCCATAGAGCCTCGAACTGTGTGTGTGCGAGACATGGATCTTAAAAGAGACAGCCCACACTTTTCTAAAAGAAATGCAGATGTTGTTGATCAGTACAATAAAATAAATCTCAAATGGAAGGGAAACTGATTGTTTGGGCTGATTTCATGGGGCTACAGATGAAAAACAATCTCAATAAGTCAACTGCTTATCCAGTGCAGTTTTCTGTGACTGGCTAATATGCCTTCTTTTTTTGCTGTGGTATCATTTTGGTATCGAGTATTGTGATACTAAACCTTGTATCGTGACAACACTTGTGTGTGTCGTGTACACAGTATGTATATACAGTGTCTCTGGTTCCTCTAACAGTACCCTGTTTCACAGGCATGTGATTTATCCCGATGAATCGTTTCCTGCTTTTATGACACCATCTTCTATTCATACAGTATTGAAACTGACCTACCCCTAAAATCAATATTGTATTTGTCCTGATCACATCATTTCCTGGTGTAAGTGTCCCTCCATGATTCTCTGGACTTGACCGGTGAACTCCTGCCCCCTGGAGCGGACAGTGACACCAGGGAGGAACCAGGGAGCGGAGGAGTCCATAGAGACTACACTAGCAGGTGAGACCAGACTAGACAGGCTGTCAGTCAGGTCCTACTGGATGTAGCTATCTAAACATGGTGAAAACAGAGATGACTTTGGACCACCACTGATATGTCTGTGGTGAACCTGTCAAGTAAATAGAATATGGTTTTCAATCTAAACTAACTGCAGATCCACACATGTCCATCCTTATTCTGACAAGATGGTACATTTGAAGTTGTAAGATTGTGTTGAGGTGTTACAAATGGACTTGATCTTCTGATTGATTCATGACTGATTGATTGACTTCGATGTGTTTTCTCAGAGCTGCCCACTGCAGAGGAGCTGATGCGTCCCATCCGACCAGACAGCATGGACGACACCAGAGGCTCCACTCTGCAGCCTGCTAGGTGAGTCTATAGCTGTCTGTCACATGACTGTAGTAGGGAAGGACAACAGACACTGTCTGGAAGGTACAGAATGGAGTGGGAAAACGTTAACATGAGCTGTATGTTCACAGTGGGACCCAGCTCAGCCCAGAGAAGACTGGCCAGTCCTTAAGCCATAGATCCCGTGAGTCAAGCCCAAGATGCTCAGCAGAGCCAGACACTCCTCCGGCCTCCCCAGGCCCCCGTCCCAGAAGCATCAGAGAGGAGGCATAGAAGCTGATGAAGCAGGATCAGGACAGCTCCTCCCCTGACCTGATCTCCGCTCAACCCAGCAACAAGAGAAGCCAGCAGGTAATGGA